>NW_019640796.1:63292-367903 GCF_000599845.2 Trichogramma pretiosum
AAAAAAAAAAAAAAAAAAAAATACGTAAGTAAATAAATAAAACACTCAATTGACGAGAGAAAATAAATCGCATTTGTTAATTCTTCGATACTCAATATAATAACACGATACTGTTTTTCAAAGCTCGTTCGCGGAAAAATTAAAAGCACAGACAAACTATGTATTGAGAAACATACGCATTCAGAGAAAAAAGTATTTGATCTGCTAGAAAAGAGAAGAATTAGTACGACAAAATTGCTAAAATATACTATAAACCCAGTCGGAAGAGAAAAAAGAAAGGCAAAGGAAAAATTAACGTGTCTCCTCTCTAGTGCCTGTCTCGTGATTATCATTAAATCACAGTGCTTTTTTTTCTGAAAAATTTACTTAAATTACGATGCAGAGCGCTATATATTATATAGTACATGTATTACCCAGGTGAAAATAGTATGTGAGACCTGACTCCAGATCTGGCATCAGATCTGGTATAAGATCTGATAAATGTACGCCAGATCTGACATCAGATCTAATGTCAGATCTGAAGTGACTGTATTCCCTCTAATTAATTAAACAATAAGTTTATTATTAATTAAAATTTTATAATAAATCTTAATAATAAAAGTTGTTGAATCAATTCAAATTCACATTATCAGAAACCTAAATATTGTATGAATTTTTCTTAAAGATATTTTTTATCGATGTGATTATTAAGATATAACTAAATTTGTTATACAATTTTAATTGTTAATAAACTTATTATTTAATTAATTAAAGGCAGATATGATATAAGTTCTGATGTCGATTATCGAATACAAGATCTGGTATCACATCTGGTGTACATTTGTCAGATCTAATACCAGATCTGATGCAAGATCTGGAGTCAGATCTTACATACTATTTTCACCTGGGTAAACTTTTACTTATATCATGCTCGACTCCCAAATGATCAAATTCTTCTCAGCTTGTTAAATGCATTCGCAGAAACATATCTTAGTTTAATTCACGCTTACGTAGTACGGGTGGGGGAAATTACCTCGAGATCATTTTTTCGATGATGAGCACTGCAATCATCGATGGGACCACGGAGATATTTCCTTAAGTCTGACGCGCGATCAGCTGCTATTTCTGTCTTGTTAAACTATCAAGAAGTTTGATTTTTATCGTACCATTACCGAACGAATAACAACGAAAAATACGAGCTTCTTGTTATAAAATCTGTGCTAAACACAAATCATAGATTGATGTTTTATACGCTGGTGGCAGCACCTACTTGCAATGCACATCCTACATTTACATTTCAGTATCGTATTCAGCATATAATGTATTCGATAAAAAAACTAATGCTGAGTATTACATTTATATCAAGCCTCGGTCAATACTTTCAAAGTGTCACATCTCCTTTGTGTAATCGATATGTTCAAATTATGTTGTTCACTGCGTCTATAATTGTAAGGCGCGCGACGACGGCGACATCGAGTATATGTGGCGACTACTACATCACGGGAACTCTTCGCATGCGGCAGTGCCGAGCCGCATGCCGAGTCGTACAGTTCAGCGTGTTACGACGCCTCGACGCAAAACAAAGAAAGATCGCATCATCGATTTGCATCGTCGTGAAAAAAAAAATTGAGCCGGTGTATTTTTGTGTGATTGTGTTGAACGATGTCCGACTACTTCGAATTTGACGACGATTTCGAGGTATATGATGATCCAAATGATTATTACGATAGTGACTGGGATTACTATGATGAAAACTACGATTCCAGAGACAGTCAGTGTGTGAAAAATTATGGCGAGATGAATTTAAAAAAACTAGAGAGCTTGCGAGAAAAGTTTAATTGGGAGATCGAAGAAGAAAGACGCAAATTTCTCAATGAACTTTATCCATTGACCAGACAATGGAAAGGCCTACGACCGATTTTAAGAAAAATTTTTCGAAGGGACGAAATCGATTGGCTTCTCGCGGAGTCCGTAAGTTACAAGTGTGGACATAAAAATTTAAAGTCAGGAGAACGATTCGTTTATTTTGTGATCAACACCGGCTACAAGGACGAGCCCAAGCTAGATGAGGATGGCAAGCCACTGCTACGTCACACCACACCATTGCATTGCGCGGCTGGAAACAAGTACCGATATCTCATCCGTGATCTTTTTGAAATTTACGACAGATTCGACGTAAATTATGTCGACGAATTCGGCGTTACGCATTTTCACATTGCCTGCGAGTACGGATGCGACGAAGTCGTCAAGAAATTCCTCGAGTTCGGCCAGGATCCCAATTGTTTGACGCAAGAATCGAGCTCGATCGATCCGCCGCTGCACTTGGCTCTGAAGCAAGAACACCAGGAGATATTCAAATTGCTTCTGAGAAGCGGAGCCGATCCGAATCTGACCAACAAGGACGGATCGACACCTTTACACTTTATTTGCAAAGGACACGAGATGCGATATCGCGATGATGTGTTTGCAGAAATATTATTTGAGATCGATGAAGACGATAAGTATCGTCGACATCCGGTGCAGGTGGACGCTCGAGACAAGTTGGGCCAGACACCGCTACACGTGGCTCTGTTTCGTAACAGCAGAGATTTGATAGAATTGCTATTGAACAATGGGGCCAATCCAAATTTGGCTAATTCCGAGGGATTAACTCCACTGCATATTATTTGTCAGCATGAATACAATTGTGATTTGGCGAAAATGTTATTCGACATCAGCGAAAAAAAACATCAGCTGGTTCACGTCGACGCCCGGGACAAATTCGGTCGAACACCGCTACACTTGTCTGTTGTTAATCTCTACCCAGACTTTGTCGAGATTTTTTTAGATCACGGAGCAGATGCGCCTAGCTTTACTTTCCCCACAAAGGATCAATTTGCTGAGTCTCTATCTCTCCAAAGTTGTTTACATACATCTAAATTAGATCTTGTGTTCCGTACTCTGGCTATCATCGATCACCTCGGAAAAAGAGGATATGAGCTCGACCGAAGCGACGCCCTTACAATCATGAAGATATTCGACGAGTACAAATTGTTCGAACAAATGGTGGATCGCAAAAAATTGCGTAGCTCTGATGAACTCAAGAGCCAATCGAAAAAGTTCATGATGAATTCGAATCTGTCACTCTACGAATTCATTTGGATGCGACCAAAAGCGGTGACAAAACTATTCACTGTTACGGACTTTTTGCCGTTCGTACGCGCGAAGAAACATTGGAATTTCCCCGGATGGTACAAGGGTGCGTGTGAAAATTATCTGAGCAATATAATGGCGGAAGGATTTCTGCGGCGGTGGGCACTAGAATTTTTCTGGGCGCTGACGGGATACAGAGTACCATTTCTCTGCTGTGAAAAAGTCATCAATCAACTGAGAGTCGAGGATTTATGGCGTATTTGCCTAGCAACCGAGGATAAATCTATGGCTGCTATACGTGGTTTCAAAAATCTTTGCATCAAATAACTATATATTAGACAGTATATACTCATAAATAATGTTACAACTTAAGTTTCTGTTAATGCGTTAAATTACAATGATAGTAATTACTTTATCTCATGAATGTCAAATCGCTCCTAAAAATGTATTTGTTGCACAGAGTTTGTTACAATCAAAATAAAAAATAGCAAATTTCTTCTGATATTTTTCAATGTGTGATGTAATGATAACAGATTGTTCATGTCATTAAAATATATAAAAAATAAAAAAATGGGTCATAATTTTCACGTTCAAAATAACAATTAATAAATCATAAATTGTCTATGCATTTACACATCATCTTATCTTGAATGGTACGAGCTCAACCCTATTTTTGCTATCTTTTTTTGTTGCAGCTACATCTGTTCATGCTTTAAAATATCATTATACATTAGAAAACTGAAAACAAAATTTTCAGCTAAGCGTCCATGACAAGCTAAGACGAAAACATTTACATGACGAAGACTTTAAAAATAATTACATGTAATAATTGTTTTGTGCAAATATTAATGAAAACTTCTGTTCAAATAGGTTTAGAATCTTATTATGACACAAATTTCTTCGTAAAATCGTGACGAGATTATAATGCTTATTTGATTCTGGGTTAATTTCTCGTGAATGAACAAATTAAAAATAACTACTTGTATTACAGAATTAAGAATCGAGTCCCTGCCTTTGTTTGGCAGAAAAATAATAATATAAATTGTCCGGCAACGAACGTCGGGTTGTGAAACGTTGTATCTCGCTTCGTGTCATGGTAATGGGATACGTCTAATGTTTACGTTATTTCTTATGCACGCGCGGCGCAACTCGTCTCGAGAAGGCGGCGGGGTAGGGATGATCAAGCTCGCAGTTCGCTTCTTCGCACAAGCCCAGCGCCGCATCTCGAGTTAGTTTACGACGCAGCTCGTAATTGATCGCATCGTGCAGCAGCGCGTGAATTTTGCGAAGAGTGAAAATATCATTGCAACGTTCAAGTGTGACTGTGTAAAAACGATGGCCGAAGACGAGCAAAAGTGTTTAGGAAAATTGATAACTATGATGAAAGAGATCAATTGGGAGGTCGAAAAAGTGGGTCGTGAATTTTTCCGTGAACTTAAGTCCTTAATCAAAAATTGGAAAGATCCACTTCCAAATCTTCGAGACGTTTTTCGGCCCCACGAAATTGATTTGCTTCTCATTAAGGCTGTGAAAACCGACATACTCTTCTACTTGATGTACCTGGATCCATTTATCCCCTTTTTGATCAAGACCGGCTACAAAGACGAGCCCGACGTAGATAAAGACGACAAACCATCATCTCATCGTACCACCGCAGTTCATCATGCGGTTAGACTTGATCGTGCCAAATTCATTCCTGATCTCTTCAAAATATACGACAGATTCGATGTTAATTACACCGACGAATTTGGATTGACGCATTTTCACGTAGCCTGTACCTACGGCTGCCAAGACGTCGTCGAGAAATTCTTAGAACTCGGACAGGATCCCAATTGTATCTGGCCAGAAACGGGTTGTTCGCCACTGCACTTGGCTATAATGTGTAACAAGAAGAAGGTGGCCGAATTGCTGTTGAGAAGAGGCGCCGATCCGACATTAATCAACAAAAAAGGAGAGACTCCTTTGCATAGAATTTGTCGCCGAGTCTATAGGGGTGACTCGTTCGCGAAATTATTCTTCGAGATCAACGACGAACAACGTCAAACGGTGCAGGTCGACGCTGTGGACAAGTTGGGCCGGACACCACTTCAATGGGCCGTTGCGAATGTCTTGCCGGACATGATAGATTTACTCTTGGATCGTGGCGCTGATCTGTCCAGTTTCGTTTTCCCAATTGAAAGTCACTTCTTTCAATTCATTCCATCAAAACCAACTGGCCTAATATATCGATACAAATATAAAGTAGCGTCTGACGCTCTGGTCGTAGTCGAGCAGCTGGAAAGAAGAGGATATTCACTAGACAAAAGCGACGCGCTGACGATGATGAAATTGTTCATCGGGTGGGAATTGATATGTAAGTCAGATGTTGACGAGTCAGTAGACGATAACGAAATCGAGAAAAAAGCTTCCTCTTGGTGGAAGCAATACGAAGAGAACAAGGCAAAAGAATTAATGTTGGTTCCAAACCTGTCGATCTACGATCTGATGCAGTTACAACCTGGAAAGGCGACGAAACTATTCACTATCCAAAAATTAGGGTCGTTCACACGTTCAGATAAATTACGAAATAATTTTTCCTCTAAGTATTGCCAGACGTTCATTGCGCACGTGCACGAGCTAATTTTGAGAGGATTTTGCCGACGTTGGGCACTAGAATCTTTCTTTTCACTCACGCGCTACCAGCTACCTATTTTGTGCTGTGAAAAAATCGTTGATCTGCTAATGAACGTGGATTTGTACCATATTTGCCTGGCCGACAGTGATTGAAACTAGGACTAAACTAAGTCAATTTCATAACTAGAATAAATGAAAAACAAAGAAAGCATAATTCTTGTATTTTTTAAAATCTTATGTTCAATCCTGCTTATTTTTTGTTTAATCAAAATATATAAGATGTATGAATAAATAAATAAAAAAAGTTTTTTTTTAAATCATTTAGTTTTTTTTTTCAAATGATGTTCAAACGTTGAGATAAATAACTTATCCTCAAATTAAAAATAGATAGAGTTGAGTATGTTGAAGGTATCCCAAAGTCCAGCTAAATTATTTAGCTCTTCGATGTCCAATAACACTATACGTAGCAGAAACGAACTATTTATTTAACTCACACACTTGACGGAAAAAGTATTTGATCTGATGAGAAAAATAAGTACGACGCACATAATGTACCGACTTTTTTCCTGTTTTTGTTCAAATGAAAGAAAAAGAAAGAGAGAAAAATTGATGTTTCTGTTGGTCGAAATCGTCGTGAATAAAGGGTGCGTTGCGGACTTTGGATTAGAAAAAATATTTTCACGCATGCATGATGTGAGTAACCCTTGTTCCTCTCATTTTTTTTTCGCTAATTTATATTTCGTTTTAATATACTTGTGTTTAGCTTCTCGTTGGTACCGATCAAAAGCGCACTTATACTTTCAATTCTACAGTGCTGACGGTGCATGAGCAAAAAAAAAACAAAAGTCAGGGCAAACTCATCAAAAATTAAAAATTGTATTCCTTCATCGGCTGCTGATTCTCTTATTCGCTCGGAATTGATCATTGAGAAACTGATGAAGGAAGATTTATGGTGTATTTGCTTAGAGCATGAAATTAAAATTGAGAAAAAATTTTATGGATTCAGATGTGTAAATTACATTATTGACCAAAAATCGTAAAATCAAATTGAATCATTTTAAAACGTTACATCACCTTTACAACTTTTGTACATATGTGATATGTTTACATAGACTGGCATGACTGAAGCTCGCTAAAGTCGAATCGTTTAGTTCAGTGTACGTTACGACGCCGAAGCGTATAAACAACGAAAAATCATATCGACCGCGGCTAGTGATTCTCGTGATAAGTGAAAATATTATAATAAATTTTATACGGCAACGCATTGAAGTGAGAATAACATGAGTGTCAGTGATGATAGCAATAGTGACAACTCAGACTTTAAGTTTGAAGGAGATTATTCAACCGAATTGAGAAAAATGCGAGCAAAAGTCAATTGGGAGAACGAAACAAAGCGTCGAAAATTTTTTCGTCGACTTCGTCGTTTGGTCGAAAATTGGGAAGACAATCTTCCCGATCTCAGGGACATTTTTCGCCCGGAAGAGATCGACTGGCTTCTCATAGAGGATGTAGAAAAAAATAGCTTCAAATCCGACAAAAAATATTCCGTCATCGAGTTCGTGATTCGCACCGGCTACGAGGACGAGCCCGAGATAGACGAAGGCGGAAAACCTCTCTTGTATCGCCCGACGGCAGTGCATCATACTGGATATGATTACGTTGTAGATCGCCGTTGTGACCCCGTCCTCATCGGCAAACTTTTTCAAATATACTCCAATTTCAATTTCAATTACACCGACAAATACGGATTCACGCACTTTCACGCGGCCTGCATGGCCGGCTGCAACGGCGTCGTCGCGCTATTCCTCGTGCTCGGCCAGGATGCCAATTGTCTCACGGAAGAACCGCACACGATATGGGTCGATCCACCGCTACACTTTGCCGTCAAGCGCGGCAGTGTAAAATTGGTCGAATTACTGCTGAGAGTAGGCGCCGACGCTAATTTGGCCAACCGAGACGGATCGACCGCCCTGCACATCGTTTGCCAAAATCGTGATATCGAGACGAGCGACGAGAGGACTTATCCGCGCTACACTTTGCAACAGAGACATCGAAAGAGTATCGAATTTCTGCTGAGAAGCGGGGCCGATCCGAATATCGCCGACGACGAGGGCTTGACTCCGCTCCACGTCCTTGCCAAGACCAGCAGCAGCCGCGACAGCGACTCGATGATGATGAAATTCTTCGAGATGTGCGACGACAATCGTCTGGAGGTGCTGGTCGACATCCGGGACAAGTTGGGTAGGTCGCCGCTGCAATGGGCCGTGGCGAATCTCCGTACGGATCTGGTCGATGTGCTCTTGAATCGTGGCGCCGATCTGTCGAGCTTCGTCTTTCCCACCGATGATTACTTCGCCGAGACGACGACGTCTCGTCGACATTTTGAGAAATTTCCGATGAAGCTCGCGTCCGACGCGATGGCCATAGTCGATCGCCTCGAGAAAGGAGGATACGAGCTGGACTGCACCGACGCCCTTGTAATCATGGAAAAATTCGATCATTACGGATTATTAGATCGTCTTGACACACGTTGGCCCGACGGCCAGGAGTTCGAAAGAAAAGCGAAAACGATAATCGTGAGAGATAACGATCCAAAGCTGTCGCTCTACGATTTGATTCAGTTACAACCGAAAGAGGCGGAAAAATTGCTCACGTACGCGGACTACTCGAAGCTCGCGGACTCGAAGGAATTTGTTCCCAGCATTTGTTTTACGCGCCTGATGGAGTTGCTGACGAGAGGATTTTGTCGGCGATGGGCCCTGGAATCTTTCATGGAGATGACGCGCATCAAGTTCCCGATTTCTTGGTGCGAGAATTTCATCGATTCGCTGGCGATTAAGGAGTTGTATTACGTTTGTGTGCAGGCCAGTGAATGCAGCTAGGAACAGCGAGATTTTCGTAATCGTTACGTCCGTAAACAACGCGAATGCGACAGAAATCAAGCATATCAATTAATTATAATTCAATGTCTGATGTTTTAAAAATTAATTTTAACATTTAAAGTAAATGTACTTAATAAGTAAATTGCTAAAAATCTTTTAATTTTTCTTTTTATAAAACTACTTGATCGCCCTGGCGAAATATTTCATCTACCGAATTATCATTATTAGATAGCCTATATAGTGAGTGTTTTCCCAAAATATAACAAAAAGTTGTGATCCTTCGACGCTCGGCAAAACTACTATTTTTTTAAGCTCATTCGCGTAAAAAAAAGCAAAAGCATAGGCAACTGTACACAAACTCACGAACTCAACGAAATAAAGTATTTGCTTTAAAAGAAGAAACTAAAAGTAGTACGACGCGCAAAATCTGTATAAATTTACTGGCTTTTTTATCATGATTTTGTTAAAAGTAAAAAGATTCAGTCGGCATCAGTTCGTGAGGGAGCACGAGAATCAGATCAGAAAAGATGTAAGTATTGTAATTGTAAAAGTTTAAACTTCCTCTTTTACCATCGTGTATCATGAATTTTTAGTAAACTCATGCCGAATGTTATGCACAAATTAAAGGCATCATTGTGGCTTATGCGTAAGAAAAGAAAAAATGACTCTCGTGGCAGTTCTTATATTTAAATTATTCACTGATGAAATGTCAAAGCCGCAGTCAGCATAAAATAAATTTCAATGCAAAATAACATCTGGCTTAGCGTATGTAATGCGATATAGGTATAGTATGTTTGCGTCATTGCTTCGGCGCGCAGCTCAATTCGTCGCTTATGCTATTGTAGAGGACGACACGCGGCCGGCGGCACTCGGCAGTGTCGCGCCACACGTCGAGTCGTGCAGTTCAGTCGTCTGTTGACTGTTAGCCGAAGCGTGAAACAAAGAAAGATCGCATTGATTGACAGTACCTATACATGAGACTGGCATGACTGAAGCTCGTCAGTTTTAAATCGTTTAGTTTAGTACACGTTACGACGCCGAGGCGTAAACAACGAAAAATCGTATCGACCGCGGCTAGTGATTCTTGTGATAAGTGAAAAAATTGAAAAATTTTGTACGTTAACGCATCGAATTGAGTGTATACCGAACGATGTTTTATTGTAATACCAATTCCGATAACACGAGTGGCAGTGAAGATGTCCACGACGACAATGACAACTCAGACTTTACATTCGAAGAAAATCGTTTAAGTGATTTTGAGAAACTGAAGATTATGCGAGAAAAAGTGAACTGGGAGAATGAAAAAGAGCGACAACAATTTTTTCTTCGACTTTATCGTTTAGTCAAAGATAAGAAGGATTTGTATGTTTTCAATCTCCGGGACATTTTTCGCCCAGAAGAAATCGAATGGCTTCTCATGAGAGATATAAGAAAAAAGAAGAGAAGATCCGACAAAAAATATTCAGTCATCGAGTTTGTGATTCGCAGCCGCTACAAAGACGAGCCCGAGATAGACGAGGACGGCAAGCCGATACTGCGCCGCACGACGGCACTGCATTACGCAGCTGGTGGAGATCTCTGTGACCACGAGCTCGTCCGCCAACTTTTTAAAATATACTGCAAGTTCAATTTCAATTACACTGACGAATACGGATTCACGCATTTTCACGCTGCTTGTAAATTTGACTGTTGTGGCGTGGTCGCACAATTCCTCGTGCTCGGACAGGATCCCAATTGTTTCCCAGAAGAACCGAACACTAGCAGGGTCGAATCACCGCTACACTTTGCTGCAAAGTGCGGCAGAGTACAAGTGATCGAATTGCTGTTGAAAAGCGGCGCCGATCCTAAATTGGCCAACGAGGCGGGATTGACTCCCCTGCACGTTATTAGCAAAACTGGTTATAATATTGAGTCGGCGAATATGTTATTCAAAATAAGCGACGAAAAACATACACCGATTGACATCAACGCCCGAGATGGGTCTGGTTGGACACCACTGCATTACGCGTTGGAACGCGAAGACAGACTAACGGCTGAATATTTGGTGAAAAGCGGCGCCGACCTGAATATCGCTGACGATGCTGGATTGACTCCACTGCACATTATTTGCAAAACAAGCTATGGTGATGGCATGCTGGAGGATTTCTTAAAGATTTGCGACGACAATCATCTCCAGGTGCAAGTCGATGTCTTGGACAATAAGGGCCGTACACCGCTCCAATGGGCCGTGGCGAGTTTCCTGCCGGAATCTGTCAATTTACTTCTAGATCGTGGTGCTGATCTGTCGAGCTTCGTTTTTCCCACCGAGGATTACTACGCCGATATATTTGTCCATCAAGAAATTTATAATTTTGATAAACTTGCAATGGAAATAGCTTCTGACGCTCTGGCGATCGTCGAGCACCTCGAGAAAAGAGGATACAAACTGAACCTAGCCGGCGCCCTTACAATCATGGGAACATTTGCTGCATACGGAATATTCTCTTCAAGAAGTCTTGACACAAGTTGGTCCGACAGCCAGGAGTTCGAAAATAAAGCGAAAACGATAATCGTAAAAGATAATGATCCAAAGCTGTCGCTCTACGATTTGATTCAATTACAACCAGAGGAGGCGGAAAAATTGCTCACCTACGCGGACTACTCGAAGCTCGCGGACTCAAACGGACGGTGGTATATCCCCGATCGCCATATCTGTGCTGTGCACCTGTGCGAGATGATCACGAGAGGATTTTGCCGGCGATGGGCCCTGGAATCTTTCATGGAGGTGACGCGCAACAAGTTCCCGATTTCTTGGTGTGAAAAAATCATCGATTCGATGATGAACAATGATTTGTATTTCATTTGCCTGAATGCTAGTGAATAAAGCTAGAAATGAGGAACAACGAGATTTTCATAATCGTTACATCCGTAAACAACGTGAATGCAACAGAAATCAAGCATATCAATTAATTATAATTCAATGTCTGATGTTTTATTAAATTCAGTTAAATTTTCATTTTCATTTTCATTTAAAATAAATGTACTTAATAAGTAAATTGCTAAAAATCTTTTAATTTTTCCTTTTATAAAACTACTTGATCGCCCTGGCGAAATATTTCATCTCCCGAATTATCATTATTAGGCAGCCTATAGTGAGTGTTTTCCCAAAATATAACAAAAAGTTGCGATCCTTCGACGCTCGGCAAAACTACTATTTTTTTAAGATCATTCACGTAAAAAAAAGCAAAAGCATAGGCAACTGTACACAAACTCACGAACTCAACGAAATAAAGTATTTGCTCTAAAAGAAGAAACTAAAAGTAGTACGACGCGCAAAATCTATACAAATTTATTAACTTTTTTTATCGTGTTTTTGTTAAAAGCAAAGAGATTCAGTTCGTGAGGGAGCACGAGAATCAGATCAGAAAAGATGTAAGTATTGTAAAAGCTTAAACTTCCTATTTTACCATCGTGTATCATGAATTTTTAGTAAACTCATGCCGAATATTATGCACAAATTAAAGGCATCATCGTAGCTTATGCATAAGAAAAGAAAAAAAAATTGACTCTCGTGGCAGTTCTTTATATTTAAATTATTCACTGATGAAATGTCAAAGCCGTAGTCAGCATAAAATAAATTTCCATTGCAAAATATAATATCTGAAGCATTGGTCAACCCGTTTCGAAATGTCTCGTCTCGCTTAGTGTATGTAATGCGATATAGGTATAGTACGTTTGCGTCATTGCTTCGGCGCGCAGCTCAATTCGTTCCTTGTGCTATTGTAGAGGACGACACACGGCCGGCGGCACTCGGCAGTGTCGCGCCACACGTCGAGTCGTGCAGTTCAGTCGTCTGTTACGTTCAATCGCACGCCACAGCGTGAAACAAAGAAAGATCGCATTGACTATAGTGACTTGTGAAAAGAATCAGTTTTACTTCTTTAATAGTGTACTTTTGAGTGATCGTGCAGAACTATGTCTGACTGTAATTCCGAACCAAACTATGATAGCCCATATGAAGACGAACCAACCTCCGACTACGAATCCGAAGACATGGATTACTGTGGCCAAACATATCTGGAAAAATTAAAAAGCTTACGACAAGCGGTCGATTGGGATATCGAAGCAGGGAGATACCCATTTTTTCGTCGTCTCACGAACTTGATTCATAAGTGGAATGGCCAACTTCCAAATCTTCGAGAGATTTTTAGGCCCGACGAAATTGATTGGCTTCTCATAGAGCCCACTGTGCATAGGGAGCTTGCCGTATATAATCGAGGAAGATTATTAATTGACTTTGTGATCAGCACCGGCTACAAGGATGAGCCCAAAGTTGATGAAGATGGCAAGCCAATATTGCGTCGCACTACGGCAGTGCACTGCACAGCCAGACACGAGTGGAGAGACTCAATCCCTAAACTTTTTGAAATATACGACAAATTCAACGTGAATTACGAGGACGGCGAAGGTTACACGCATTTTCACGTGGCCTGCGAGTTTGGCTGTGACGATGTAGTTGAGAAATTCCTCGAATTCGGACAGGATCCCAATTGCATTCCACGACAACCTAACGTCGATCCGCCGCTACACTTGGCTCTGAAAAAGTACGATAACAAGAAGGTGGTCGAATTGCTGCTGAGAAGCGGCGCCGACCCGAATTCAACAGATATGAATGGAGAGACACCGCTGCACCATATGTATAGTGATGAGATCGCGGAGATATTTTTTAAAATTGTCGAAGAAAACGACCATCGTCTTCAGCCGGTGCAAGTCGATATCCGGGATAGGTACGGTTATACACCGCTGCACCTGGCTTTGTATAATAATAGAATAAATTTGGCACAATTATTACTAAATAAAGGCGCCGATCCGAGCTTAACCGATGAGGAGGGCCTGACTTCTCTTCATATTATTGTTGACATTTCAAACTATGCCAACAGGGATGAGGCCATACAATTGGCAACTATGTTATTCGAAGTCAGCAACGACAAAGGTAAGACAGTGCAGGTAGATGCCGTCGACAAGGAGGGCCGGACACCGCTGCAAGTAGCTCTGGCATATGACAACATAAAGATGGTCGAATTTCTGCTGAGGCGAGGTGCCAATCCGAACTTGGCCGATACAGAGGGATTGACTCCTCTGCATATAATTTGCAAAAAATTCCATAATGAACCGGAAGAACTTTTGAAGACATTCTTCGAGATCAACGACGAACTCAATCAACTGGTACATGTCGACGTCCGAGACAATTCGGGCCTGACACCGCTGCAATGGGGCGTGGCGAATCATTGGATGAATGTGACCAACTTGCTCTTGGATCATGGTGCTGGTCCGTCGAACCTCGTTTCTCTCACTGAGAGTCGTTTTACCGAGTATATTGAGTTGCTTCGACGCAAATGGAATTTTTCTAATATGAAACTTGTGTTCTTTATTCTGTCTATCGTCGAGTATCACGCCAAAAAAGGATACGAATTGGAACTAAGCGAAGCTCTTACGATCATGAAGATATTCGGTGAGTTCAAATTGTTCAATGAGTCGGTGAATATTGAAATCTATCTGCTCACCGACAGGGAATTCTTAAGTAAAGCAAAAAAAGAATTACTGATCAAGCCGAACGTATCGTTCTACGATTTGATTCGGATGCGACCCGAAGAAGCGACGAAATTATTAACTATTGCGGACTTTTTGTCGTTTGTGCGCTCGAATGGAGAATGGAGGTTCGACAGATATGATTACGAGTTCCGAATAAAGTATCGCGACGCGTGCAAAACCTACCTGTGCGAGATAATGGCGAGAGGATTTTTACAGCAGTGGATACTCGACTTTTTCTTGGCGCTCACGCAATACCGACTGCCGATTCTCTGCTGTGAAAAGATCATCGGGAAACTGAACATCGAAGATTTGTGGCGTGTTTGCTTGGCAGCCCCGTGTAAATGCTACGCAGGTTCTACGTGACTTTTGTGACCGTTGAGTCGGATATGACGATAAAATAGATGATAAAATTTATAAGCTAACAGCAATAATTGAGTTTATTTAAGTATACTGTCAAATCAAATGCAAAAAAACGTAAATCACATACAATAATACTGTTAATTTTGTTTAATAAGTATCTGCTCGTTAGTGTCTAGATTTCACAATGATAGTTGTAATTAAAATAAATACAAAAATAATTCAATAATATTTTATGTCTGATGTAATACCTTTCTTTCTTGTATCATTAAATTAATAAAATGAATAAATGAATAAAAATTTCGATTTTTCTATTGTTAAACAAACGATAATCATAAAATGACACGCCTGGCTGTGCTCTCCTATTTCATTTAACAGCTATTACCACTTGTATCACAAGGCGCAGCTTTACGTTCGACTGCAAAAGGAACAACGTCTTCTATAAGCTAGTAAGCATTCAAAAAAATTTTAATTGATGTACTTAATATTTCTATAGTTTATAGAGTGCGATATCATGATTTCGTACGGAAATATTTATGCGAAGATTTATGTTGCATTTATCAGGCGAGCCAAAACTAGGATTGGACTTGATTATCTTCATCGGCAGTTAATGTTCTCAAGACAAAAGTCTATTGATTTTTTTCTCAAAAGAACACTCGATCGTAATAATAGTCAGCGTTCGAATGCGTAGGATAAGTTGAATCAAAACATCATTACGATGATGTTTCGATATATTTGCACCGAATATAATGCTCTCATTAATTATATCAAGTCTCACAAAGGGTGATATAGAAAATTTGACGTTTGTGTATAAGAACTGTCAAATGTGCAATAAAACATGGTTATAGAAACTTCAGATTTATTTTCGTCACTTCAGATCATATTTGCGAACAGATGCAATAATAGTCGCGCTGAATATTATATTAGAATTCATTTTGTCATAGCTCGCAAAGTATAAAATTATATTTGAGCAATATTGCTCAAAAGAGTTATAGCAATCTTACTCCGAATAAAATGCACAAATTAATTACGCATAAAAAATAAATAAACTTGACGCGTCTAGCAGCACCTGATTACATTTATACAGATTAAAATTCAAGTGCCTCATTTTAGCATATGAGTGAATTCGGCAGAGAAATAATATCAATTGTTGGCCGGTGCGTTCCAAAACGTCACGTCTCGCTTCATGTCACGCGATATGTTTACATTTTTGCTTGGCCGGCCGGCTCTCATACTCTCTTCTCGAGAATGTGCGGCGGCTACGACCGAGGCGCGCAGTTGCCACAGTGCCGCGCCGCATGTCGAGTTGCGAATACGCCGCTTACACTCGTATGAAACAAAGAAAGTTTTTATCGGCTTGCCGCAAGTGATCGTAATAAAATATATTAATTTCTTAAATTTAAAGTTAGTGCATTTTTGTGTAATCACGCTGAACGATGTCCGACGACAACTACGATTATTTGAAAAAATTGAAAACTTTACGAGATAAGGTCGATTGGGAGATCGAAGAAGAGCGCCATGAATTTCTCAATAATTTCGATCCATTGATCAGTAGCTGGAAGGGCCGACTTCCAGATCTTCGGGATTTTTTTCGAGCCGCAGAGATGGATTGGCTGCTCATCGAGATCATCAACGATCCCTGGCGCAAGTATAATAAAAATCAATTCATCGACTTCGTAATCCGCACCGGCTACAAGGACGAGCCCGAGGTAGATAAATACGGCCGGCCACTGCTGCGTCGCAATACACCGGTGCACTGCGCGGCTCGACTCAGGTACTACGCCATCGTGGGTAATTTATTCGAAATATACGATAAATTCGACGTGAATTACGTCGACGAGTACGGTTTAACTCATTTTCACGTCGCCTGCAAGTTCGAACTTCTGGACGTCGTCGAGAAATTTCTCGAGCACGGCCAGGACGCCGATTGCCTCGTCGTCGGGCAAGAATCGTGCGAGAGCTCGATCGATCCGCCGCTGCACTACGCTCTGTTCCACGGTCAAAAGGAGGTGACGCGGCTGCTGCTGAGGAGCGGCGCCGATCCCAATTCGGTCGACGCGCAAGGATCGACTCCTCTGCACGTCATCTGCGAGAGAGTTCAATTTCTGGACGACGATCTGGCGGAGCTGTTTTTCGAGATCAACGACGAGTTGGATCAGCTGGTGCCGATCGACGTCGAGGACGACTCGGGTCGCACACCCCTTCAATTAGCTGTAGCCAGTCTAGCCTCGAATACCGTCGACGTGCTCTTGGAGCGGGGCGCCGACCTATCGAGCTTCGTTTTTCCCACCGAAGATTATTTCGGCGTAAAATTTGATCACAATATTTGGAACGAATTTAAAACGAGACTCGTGTCCGATGCACTGGCTATCGTCGCGCATCTCGAGAAAAGAGGATACGAACTGGAGCGAAGCGACGCCAGGACGATTATGAAATTTTTTTCGAGGCACGGATTGTTCGATAAATCGATGGATCTCGATAATCATTGGTACGACGACGTAAAGTTCGCGAGAACGGCAAAAGAGTTGACGATAATTCCGAGTGCAACGTCGCTCTACGATTTGATGCGATTACGTCCCGAGGAGGCGGAAAAAATACTCGCGTGCACCGATTACTCGAGCTTCGCGAACTCGAGAGAATGGGGCCGGATTCCGAGAAGGTATCGCGTTGCCTGCGATACGCGCTTGTGCGAAATCGCGTCGAGGGGATTTTTTTGGCACTGGGCGCTCGAGTCTTTCTTGGAGCTGACGCGCTATCGACTGCCGATGCTCTGCTGCGAGAGTATCGTCGATCTGCTGGCGAACGAAGATTTGTTTCGTATATTCATGGCGGCCAGTGATTAAAAATATAACGATGATTAGTATGAGTCATTTTTTAAATTGTCGCCAAAATAAATGAAAGTATTGTAATTTTAGTATTTGTCGATGTCTGATATTATTTAATGCAGTACATTATTGACGTTATTAAAAATATATATAAATAAATGTAAGTCTTTTGATTTTCCTTTCCAAAAAAAACACTCGGCAATCGAGACAAAAAATTCATCCTTTAGGGTTGCAGAGCGCTTGAAGCATATATTGCATTTACACGGCCGCCTATAATCTCAAATGACACGAGCTCGACTCTCTTCTACCTCTCACTGTAGCAGCAGTTATATTTTGCATAATAATTTTATTATATACTCGATCTCCAAAGATACTGAGATACTTCTCGGTAATTATGATGTATTCGATAGCTTCAAAATTTCCTCCTTATTCGAAGAGCCATGTTTTACTTTTATTTAACTTGAAAACAGCTGCCCGATTATAATAGCGAGAGGATATTAGGTTGGTGTGCCTTGAAATTTTTCATGAAAAAATTAACAAAGTAAGATTTTGGTCGTACTTGTTTCGCGGGACAGCGGCGATGGATCGAAGCAACGACGAATGGGCTGGATTATTATTTACCTTTGAACTTGAATTTTATATTCGCATGACCTAAAAAATATTCTGGTCGGAAAAATAATTACTCGATTTACTTCATATTGACCGTCTGTGAACGTGATGTTTCAAAACGTCACATCCTTTGTGCTATATGCGATACGTTTATTTTACTGCTTTGCTGCTATAGGCGGTTGGCTCGACTCGTATCGAAATGCGTGGCGTAGTGATGTGGGCATGACTGAGGCGAACAGTTGCGGGCTGCGGCAGTGCTGTGCCGCCTCTCGAGTCGTTAAGTTCAGTTTCAGTACGTCGTAGTGTAAAACAAAGAAAGATCGCTTCGATCTGTGGTCTGACAATTTCGTGAAGTGAATACGCTTTACTTATTATTACAGGCTTGTGTATTTTTGAATTATTGTGCAAAACGATGTCCGACCTCGAGGATGACGGTTTTGAATTCCCGTGTTTTCCTGACGAAGACGACGTATTCGATGGCTACGACTGTGACTTTGAAGGAGACTTTCCAAGCGAACTGAAGAGATTACGAGAGAAGGTTAACTGGGAGATCGAAGAAGAGCGAGTTGAACTTCTCTGGCGACTTGAGGATTTGTTCAGCCGATGGAAGGGCCAACCGCCAAAACTCAAAGACATTTTCCGTAACGAAGAAATTGATCGGCTTCTTGTGCAGTCTATGATGAACGAAGGTACAGACGACGAGACTCCAGAAGAACCATTCGTTGTACTCGTGGCCCGTAGCGGCTACAAAGACGAGCCTGACCTCGATGAAAACGGCAAGCCGTTGTTGCTTCGTATCACACCAGTCCACTGGGCGGCTAAAAACCGCGACTACTCCTACTCCGTCGTCCCTGATTTATTCAAAATTTACGACAAATTCGACGCGAATTACATCGACGAGTCCGGTTTGACTCATTTTCACGTGGCCTGTCGTTGCGGCTGCGACGACGTGGTCGAGAAATTCCTCGAGCTCGGACAGGATCCCAATTGCCTCTGGAAGGAAACGGGTGACTCGCCGCTACGCTTGGCTCTGAAAAACCACGATAACAAGAAGGTGGTCGAGGTGCTGCTGAGATACGGCGCCGATCCTAATTCGACCGACGAGAATGGACAGGCACCGCTGCACTATATCGATCGTGACGATATCGCGGAGATATTTTTTAAAATTGACAAAGACAGCGACGACCATCGACGTAGGCCGGTGCAGATCAATATTGGGGATAGCTTTGGTAACACACCGCTGAACATTGCTGCGGATAGCTGCCTTAAAAATTTAGTACGATTACTACTTGATAATGATGCCGATCCTAATTTGGCCAACGTGGACGGATCGACCCCTCTGCATAAAATTTGTCGGATTTACTGCGATCGCGTGGCATCGAAGTTATTGGCTACAGCCGACAAAATCCGAGAGATCGCCGAATTGCTGCTGAGAAAAGACGCAGATCCGAATTCGACTAACAAGGACGGTTCGACTGCTCTGCACGTGATTTGCATGAAAAACAGCGAATATAAATCGGTGGAATTGTTGAGGACGATTTTCGAGATCGGTAAAGATAGAAATCGGACGGTGCAGGTCGACGCCGTGGACAAATTGGGTCGGACACCTCTTCAGTGGGCCGTGGCGAATTTCTTGCCGAATGTGTTCGATTTACTTGTGGATTATGGCGCCGATCTGTCGAGCTTCGTGTTTCCTGCTGCGAGTTACTATGACCCGGATCATCATTGGAATTGTAATAAAAAGAAAGTAGCGTCGTCTGGCATTCTGGCTATCGTCGAACGTCTAGAGAAAAGAGGTTACGAGCTGGACCGAAGTGACTCCTTGAAGATCATGAAAATATTCGCTAAGCATGACATGCTCTTTACGTCGAAGCAATTTCAAATTTTGCGTTGCAACGCAGCGCACTACACGAGGTCGGAGAACGATCTGATGGTGAATTCGAGCCTGTCGCTCGCCGACTTGCTTTGTCAGCCACTGGAAAAGTCCGAGAAATCGTTCACGATTACGGATTACTTTGAGCTCCAGCGAAAAGACGATAAATGTTTGCATTTCATCATTAAGTTTATGGGGTGCGAAGTGTATCTGTGCGAAATAACATCGAGAAGATTTTTCCGTCGATGGACTTTGGAATTTTTCTTGACACTAACGCAGTATCGACTGCCGGTTCTCTGTTGTAAGATGATCTTGGATCTGCTAACAAACGAGGATTTGTTGAAAATATGCCTGGCAGCAGAAAGTTTCGCAAACGAACAGAGTCAATGCATGCGATATCGATTGTGAAGGTACTTTCATTTTTTTTTCAATTAATCGAAATTATAGAAGTTTTTCGCCATTTTTTAACTTTTTATTGTTTTACTATTTTTTAGGCAAGGACGTCCAGAATTTTGACAATTCAAAAATATTTTCCTTTAGTGTAACCAATCATCATTATGTATTAAATATAAATTTTGTTTCATAGAAAGAATTATATTGCATTGCGTTTCATGGTTTCATTACATAATTTCATATCCTGATTAAAATCAAGCAATTCAATAACGATGAATCAGCAGTGCGTTAATAAGTTGAGGCGGGACGTGAATGTTATTTCTGTCTCTTATAGTTCATCAAAACTATTCAATTACAGTTTTTGTAGTCCGATTATTTAAAATGATTCATATAATAATTTAAAATGAGACTGGTGTCCGACGCACTGGCCATCGTCGCGCATCTCGAGAAAAGAGGATACGAACTATGGAGCGAAGCGACGCCACGACGATTATGAAATTTTTTTCGAAGCACAGGATTGTTCGATGAATCGGTGCAGCTCAAAAATCATTGGTACGACGACGTAACGTTCGCGAGAATCGCAAAAGAGTTGATGATAATTCCGAGTGCAACGTCGCGCGATTACGTCCTATAGCTTTATACTTTACTTCTCAATGAACACAATATATTCAGCCGGTGGTAATATATTCGAAAGCTTGAAAATTTTCTCCTAACTAGAGTTTTTAGCACAACAACAACAGACATCATTCAAGATTTTTTTCTTCTCCGAATATTGTTCAATAAACTTATAGTAATTTTGCGCCGAATAAAATACACAATTTAATTATATATATATAAATAAAAAAATTAAATTGACGCTTCTAGCAGCATCTGATTACATTTATATAGATTAAAAGTCAAGTGCCTTACTTTAGCAAATGAGTGAATTCGGCAGAGAAATTCGAGGTGTCGTTATCTCGCTAGATAAGCGTACACTGCACACAAGCCGCATAGGTATAGTGCCGAATCTCGTATTGTTCCGTTCAAACCAAGAAAGATCGCGTAGACTACGGCTCGGGATTTTCGTGAAAATAATAAATTTCACTAGCTATACTGTATTTTTGTGTGATTGTGTGCGCAGGCAGTAGTGACTCTCGGGGAAAACATTAATATTACGAGTTATTACAAGTCCATGTATTTTTGTGAGCGGCTGAACGATGTGCGAGTTTAATGACGATTTCGAAGGATATTGCAATTATTACGATGACTTTTCCAGTGATGATTATTATGACATTGACGAAAACGACGAAAGTGACGACTGGGATTCCCAAGACGTGTGTCAAGAAAAATTAGAAAAATTGAAGAACTTGCGAGAAAACGTCAAGTGGAAGATCGAGGAAGATACACGCTCGTTTTTTCGCCCCGTTGTAGATTTAATACGTAATTGGAAAATCAATCTTCCGAACCTTCGAGATATTTTTCGGCCCGCAGAAATCGATGGGCTCCTCAGGCTGTCCGTAATGAACCGGGAGAATTCTGAAAAAAATTATCGCGGGCAACTGCTGATCAGGTTCGTGGCTCGCACCGGCTACGAGGACGAGCCTGAAATAGACGAGGACGGCAAGCCGTTGACGCGTCGTACCACGGCGGTGCACTGGGCAGCTAAAAAACATTACATAGCCATCGTTCCTGAATTGTTTAAAATTTACAACAAATTCCATGTAAATTACATTGATAAATTTGGATTCTCGCACTTTCATGCGGCTTGCATGTCTGGATGCGAGGACGTCGTCGTGAAATTCCTCGAGCTCGGCCAGGATCCCAATTGTCCGGCAGAAAATCACGACTCGAGTCGGGCTTCTCCACCTCTACACTTGGCTCTGTGCTGCGGCAACATAAAAATAGCCGAACTTCTGCTGAGAAAAGGCGCGAGTCTGAATTTGCCCAATAGGGAGGGATTGACACCTTTGCACTCGATTTGCAAGAGACGACGCGACGACGACTTGGCCAAGACGTTTTTCAATATCAGTGATGATTTGCAGCAGGAGGTGGACATCGATGCCAAGGACACGTTTGGATGCACACCGCTTCAATATGCTGTCGCGAATCTCTTGCCGAACTTAGTCGATACACTCTTGGATCGCGGCGCTGATCTCTCTGCTTTCGTGTTCCCAACCGAGAATTACTTTCATCGAAGATTTGAATCGGAGAAAAATTGTAATTATCTTTATTCTGAAACGAAACTAGCTTGTGGCACGATGGCTGTTATCGAGCGCTTAGAAAAAAGAGGATACGAATTAAATCAAAATGACGCTCTGACGATCGTGAAAGTATTCGATAAACACGATATTTTCTCGTTCCTCAATTGCAAGGAGTCGGAGTACGAGACATTAATAAGATTTTTCCGTCGATGGACGCTTTATTTTTTCCGGCAACTGACCCGACACGATTTACCGATGTTCTCCTGTGAAAGAATATTGGATCAGCTGAGGTACAACGATTGGTCGGAAATATGTCTGGCATCAGAAAACGTTGCAGGCAAACAGAGCCTGAACGAGTGATATCGATTGCAGAGGTATTTTCACTTTTTTTAACCGTTCTAAGTTATAGTTTTTTCTTACTATTTTTTAACTTTCTATTATTATTGTTTTTCAGGCAAGGACATCGAGGAATTTCATACATACTTCTTAGTTGATAATGTTAAAAAAATGTTCGTACGTGTGCTCGATTATCACTATGTATCAAATAAAAAATACATTACATGGAAATGAAATGAAACAAATCATCGTAGCCTTGAGTATTGTACAGCATTGAAGAAATTCATTATAATACACTGTACTTACCGATTAAAACTGAGCGATGCAAAATTGACATTTAAGTATGAAAAAATTGTCGAATCAACAATTTGAATCGATAGTAGTTCGTAACTATTGAGTTGAAAAAAAATGCAAGTTTTCATTTTTTGTTTAAAAAGCAGCAATAACCTTGAAAAAAAATTTTTCGGGCAAAAATTAATTCGTAAAATTATTTGCATAGTCATTGAATAGTTATTTGTTTATAACAATCAAAAAGTATTTGACCCAAAAGAAGAGATGTAATGAAGCACGATGCACAAAATCTCTGCAGAAGAATTTAATTTTTTTTCTAATTTTTTTCAAGTAAACGAAAGTAAAAAAGATCGACGTGGTTTTTTTCGGATACGGCGTGAATGGAAATAATATAATAACGTGCTCGACGTTAAGACGAAAAGCTAATGTTGCTTCGCATCATTGCATTGGATTTCTGCACATGATTAAAACAATTTCAGTGGTTTAATATTATCAAATATCGCGAAATACGTCGAACGTATACATTTTTACGCGGTATCATAGTGCATTATTAAATTCTAATTAATGATATGATGATATGAAAATGCTGAAATTGATAATCTATAAAAAAAGCACGTGTAGGCACCTTCGCAATTCTACGATTAACGCGAAGACACTTGTAAATTAATTCGTTTAAAACGCGTTAATCTTGCATTCAAAGTTCTTTCGAATAAGTTGATGCACGCACATAAATATCGGGTCAACTCCAATCTTTCCTTTGTATGCTATCCTTTCAATAATGCTATATCTCGCTATATGTGTTATGCGATACAGGCTTTCATTGTTTCTTCGGAACTCGAAGCTCGACTCGAGAATGTGGCGGGCGGCGGCTAAGATAGAACAAGGCGCAGTAAAGGCATTGCAGTACCTTATATAGGCACTCGTGGCAGTGGTGCGCGGTATGTCGAGCCGAGTTGCTTTGTTCAGTGCACGTTACGACGCCGCAGCGTGAACAACGAAATATCGCACGGACTACAAGCGATTCTCGTGAAATATCTTCATTTAATAAGTTATAGAAGTGATTGTGTTTATGTGTAGCACGATGGCCAATTCCATTTTTCACGAATATTTTGATACCGACGATGATTCCGACAATGACGGGGATAGTTTTTTGACTGAATTATACTACGATTCCGAAGACATGGATTACTATGGCCAAATGAACTCGAATAAATTGAAGAGTTTACGAGGAAAAATCGATTGGGATAACGAAGAGGAGAGATTAAAAGGTTACTTCTGTCTTAGAAAATTGATTCGACAATGGAGAGGCAATCTTCCGAATCTTCGGGACATTTTTAGAGGGGAAGAAATCGATTGGCTTCTCGCGCAGGATATAATCTCATCTCGTGCACCCGAACGAGCTTTCGTCGATTTTGCCGTTAGGTCCGGCTACAAAGGCGAGCCCGATCTAGACGAGGACGGCAAGCCACTGCTGCGTCGCACCACTGCCGTGCACCGGGTAGATCGTTTCGGGCATTTCGGGAGAACCATCATCGTCGAACTTTTTAAAATATACACGAGGTTCGATGTGAATTACGTCGACGAGTCCGGATTAACTCATTTTCAAGTGGCTTGTAAGTATAGCCTGCTGGATATCGTCGAAAACTTCCTCGAGCTCGGCCTCGATCCCAATGGCGTTCTTCACGTAATCGACGCAGACACATCTATATCACCGTTAAACTTCGCCATTGACCAAGGCAACATGCAATTGGCCGGACTACTGCTGATATACGGTGCGGATCCGAATTCGGCCAATACCGAAGGATGGACTGTTTTGCATTCGATTTGCAAGGGCGATTACAGGGAAGACCCGGAGAAATTATTTGAATTATTTTTCAAGATATGCGACGACAGACAACAGACGGTGCAGGTCGACGCCGTGACAGCGTCAGGCTTGACGCCATTGCACGTCGCTCTGTTCCGTGGCCGCGTAAATTTGGTAGAGCGGTTGTTGAGAAGAGGGGCCAGTCCAAATTTAGCGGCTCCGAACGGATGGACACCTCTACATATCATTTCCATGACCAAGTACGACGACGACTGGGCGGAGCAATTCTTCAAAATCAACGATGAACTCGGTCAGTCGGTGCTGCAGATCGACGCGAAGGATAACGAGGGTCTGACACCGCTTCAATTGGCCGTAACGACGTTTAATCCGAACACGGTAAGCACACTTTTGGATCGCGGAGCCGATATCTGTGGCTTCGTTTTTCCAACTGAAAGTTATTTTGAAAGATGCATTAGGGGGTTGAATACCTTCGTAAATAAATATCGCATAAACTTGAGCGTAGCATCTGGTGCGCTGAAAGTGATGGAGCACCTCGAAGACAGAGGATACGAACTGAGCCGGTCCGACGCCCTGATGATCATGAAAGTGTTTGCCGAGTTCGATTGGTTTTGGGACGAATGGTTGGACCACCTCTGGCTTTACGACAAAGAGAGCAAAGCGAAAGAAGCGATGATCGATTCGAACCTGTCGCTTTACGATTTTATGCAATTGCGACCCGAGGAGTTGAGACAACGAAAACTACCCACGCCAAAGGACTTCCTCGAATTTGAGCTCTCGAATGAATTTTGGTCGGTCCGTGGTGGATGTTTTCCGAGGACATGTGTTAAGTATCTGTGCGAGATGCTGTTGAGGGAATTTTTCCGCCGGTGGGCACTGAAATCTTTCTTGGAGATGACGCGCTACGAACTACCGTTTCGTTGCTGTGAAAAAGTCATCGAGAAGCTAAATAACGCAGATTTGTATCGCATTTGTCTGGCGGCCACAGATTGAGCGTGCGTCGAGAGAAATAGATAGTACATTTCTCGTATTTCTCAATGTCCGAAGTTATTAAATTCAATTGACTGTTCAGTTTATCAAAGAAACATATAAAATAAATAAATAAATGAATAAAAGTAAGTCTTGATTTTTTTCATTCAAAAAACCACTCGATCATCGAAAAAATATCTCATCCGTCAAACTGACAATAGTCAGCGCGCGAGTACGTGAGATGCACAGCTAAAGAACATCAAAAAGATTCAGCCCTTTGATGTCCGCTAACACTACTGTTTTACAAAGCTGATTTGTGCATAAATACATATTTGCCGTTCGAAGAAAAATAATATTCGTAGACAGCATCTGAATGAAGAGAGAAAAAGGAGTCGAAAGCAAAAAATCTGTATTAACATAAGCTGACTTTGTTTTCCGAAAAAAAATGTGAACGTTACTTTTTTTCGGAATCGCCGTGAAAAAAAGTACATTGCGGAACTCGAACAAAATACTAAGCCTCTCACTGCAGCCGTTTTTCCTTTCTTTTTTTTTCAATCATTTCCAAACGCAACACACGAGTCGATAAAGAGACAAAAAAAACTCACGCGTGAACATACGAGTCTCACGTCGTCCGAAAAAACAAGCCAAATCTCGAATAAAAGCATAATAAAGCAAAAGACATTTCGTTTATGCCCTCTCGCGTGTATGCGCGGATATAGCGGTCGTTTGGCTCGCCGGCCCGTAGTTCATTCGCGGCTCGCATGTAATGCTATCATTTTTAAGGCCATTATTCCTACGGCAAACGTTTTAATCATCAAAAAAAAGAGTTAAAAAAAAAAAAAGAAATAAAGAGGGTCGTATTATACGCGAGCTGCTAAATGAAGTTTACCCTCCTCTCGCGTCCCTACCCTTATACTTTATATAATAATAATAATGATGATCTCGACGCGGAAAATTAAGTGTGCAGTGCGCCCGAGCATACCTTCGCTCCCGCACCCACACACACACATTTATACGTGAGGTAATATACGCAGTGAACTCCAAATCGCATTACTCGCGGTTTAAAAAATGTATGTCAACTGTGGGTATGTATACGTGTGTATAGATATATTCATTATATAGGGGACACACACACAAGTGACTGCCCCCGCGGCGATGCGCCTCCTTTCATAAGTGGATTATTTGTATTCTTTTTTTTTCGTCCTATCTTGTACTTTATTTTTTTCGTGCCACTGCTCGCGCACGCGCGCGATAAGCTGCGAGAAGAATAACGCACACACAAAAAAAAAGTCATCAAAAAATCACTATCACGGTACGATTTATAAAGCTCGATATGAAAAATTGCTATCGAGCTAAAATTTTCTCGAAATCACTGGCTGCGATATATATCCACCGCTTCGACCGATCTCGTGTAATGTATTTTTCGACTTTCGGGCTTCCAAGGTATGTTTTACATACATCGCATACCTGCGCAGCCCTTTGATTCTATATATACATAGACAGAAAAAGGCCGGAGGGCCAAGGGGCGCGCATATAAATGTTTTTAAAAATTCCATTGGTTACGTAAAACGGAAGCTCTCGCGCATCGATGATCAACTCTAAAAACGTCGAAGCGTCGGTATTTTTTTTTTTTTTTTTTTGAATTTTCATGCGATACTATATACACCACTTTCCGCTTTATTTTCTCTCGTACGCATTTATTTTTTTTGTGCGTCGATGCGACGCACAAACGCGATGGATTACATTATATACACGTATATACACGCACAATGGGCGGAGGAATTTTTTTCTTCGCTCCTCTCCTACACTCAACAACCCCGGTATTTTCCATAATGAAAAATTTTTTTTTCAGCGTGACGCGAATGTACGCACGGAAAAATAACGAGAGAGAGAGAGAGCTCGCAATTTCAGCAGCGGCCCGCGTTACAACTTTTTAATTCGGAATTGTTTCGACGCGGGGCTCTATAGAGGTGAAAGAGAGAAAAAATGCATATATTTATATGAGAGTGAGAGAGAAAAATGAGAAGATGTCAGGTTTACTTTTACACGCGCGTTCGTACGTATGTATATGCACATTCCATTATTTACTTTGTTGTACCATATAGCGTACGTATAAACGCCTTTTATCGATCGTAAAAGGCCGTAGTAGCCGTGGCGCGCGAAAAAAAGCTAAAACGCGCGCGGATGCAACAACGTGCAGTCCATTAGACGATTAAGCCCCCCTGTGTGTTGCTGTGTGTGTGTGTATGTGTATACACGAGGAATGCAATTTTTCAATTTCTCTCTCTTTAAGGTAAAAATGGAAAAAACGTCGATCGCGTCGCATCATCATCCCTCTACAGCTACATTTTTTTCTATATATATATACTTGTAAAAACGGGCAGCGTTCGCGTGTTTTCTTTTTTTTCTGCGTCATCGTCGTCGTCGTTGTTGTTGATGTTCGTTGTCGTCGTCGTTGCGAGACAGCGCCAACTTCAGGCATGACGTCCGAGGCGCCGCGCGTCGTACACGATTTCGAGACGATTTGACCAGTTTTTTTCACCCTTTTTTACCTTTATCCCCCCCTTTTTTTTGGATTATTTTTTGGTACGAAAAACGTGTGTGTAATATCGAGTGTTGTGGATCTTTTTTTTTTTTTGGAGGTGCCCCTTGTCCCCTTTATCTTAGACTCGCTCTCGGGGGCTGCTGCTGCTGCTGCCAAATTATGAGCGTGCCAGGCTACTGCGATCTCGGGCGAGCCTTCAAGGATGTCTTCTCGACGGGTTTCGCCTTCGACCTGTTCAAGTTCAAGATCGGCAAGCCGATCAAGGACGTCAAGGCCGAGATCGACGGCAACTTCAACTTCAGCAGTCAAAAGGTTCATAACCTTTTTTTTTTCAATACGTGTATAATGTAAATATGTACGTAAATTTTCATATAGACCGTCGGCGGACTGTCGACCAAGTACAACACCGACGGCTACGGCAACCTGATGGCCAAGTACTCGAACGCGGGTCCCCTCGTCGGCGAGTACAGCCTCAACGGGGTCGTGCACGAGGCCGTGGACGTGAGCGCCGGCGTCTCCTACAACGTGCCCGACTCGTTTCACTCGGTCAGTCTCGTCACCAAGTTTCACAATTCCATGCTGCACGCGGGCTGCGGCGTCAGTGAGTATTAAAACAAATAAGTAAAAAGTTCCAACGAGATAATCTATTTTTTTTTTTTTTTCGTCTCGGCAGCAATCGACTCGGACCGAAGCCCGGACCTGGTCGGCTCGGCGGTGGTCAAGCTGCAGAACTTCCTCGTGGGCTATCAGAGCGGCTTCGACACCAACACGTCGCGGGTGACGCGCAACAACGTCGCCGTGGTCATGGACGTGGACAACGTGGCTGTTCATCTGCGCTGCCTGCAGATACCCCGGGAAATCGGCCTGTCCGGACTTTACAGAGGTGAGCAGCAGCAGCAGCAGCACCAAAAATAGACTCGTTGAAACGACAAGGTCACGGATTTTAATCTTTATTCGCAGTGAACGAGAACCTGAACGTGGCGTTCGACGCGAAGATGGCCAAGAACGAGGTGGCGACCCTGTGGACGATGGGCGCCGGCCTCGCCATGAAGCTCGACGACACCACCAAGCTACGGGTGAAGATGGACCGGGGCCTCAATCTGGCCACGAGTCTGCAGCTCAAACCGATGGAGAACGCCCAGCTGACGCTGGCCTTCAGTCTGGACTGCACGAATCCGACCCACGGCAATCACAAATTCGGCCTGGGCATCGAGATGGAGGCTTGAGAAAGGGAAGCGACGACGACGACGACGACGACGATTCACGGCTTCGTGTTATATATATTTATACATATGATAGAAGCGAATGCGTGAAACGAACCGAAAAAAGATGTCGACGTCGTCCATTGTGCGATTGAATAAATCATTGCGATATATTTTATTTTATTCTTTTGTCTTCGATGCGTTACGTGACTGACTCTACCCCTCGTATTTCTTTTGTGTCCGCCCACGCGGGTTTTATATGCAAAAAATTGGAAAGAACGAACGAAGAATAATAATATAAAACGAAATAAAATAAAAGGATGCATTTTGTAAGCCCCGCAGGCAAGAGAGAGAGCAAACGATCTAATCCCCCTCTTTGAATTTCATGAGTTATGTATACGTAAGCTCGCTCTTCGCTGTCGCATGTCGCATGTCAATTTAAGCATCTTCTTACTCTCGACAAAAAAAAAACGTTACACTTTTTCCTCTTCAGCGAGGAAGAAAATCGAGGAGATCGCTCGAACGAGCTCTCGGGCATTTGCATGCCGATGAGCTGTTTTTTTTTTTTTTATTTTCTTCGTTCGTTCTCCGATTTATTTTCCGCCGTGTATACGAGTCGCCGCGCTTATATACTCTTTGATAGCGAGAGCTAATTCGAATCGAACTTTGAGCGTTTCTTCTAATTAGTTCGCGATGCTGTAAAAAAAAAAGAAAGAAAAAAAAGAGAGAAGTAGAAGATGCCTGTGTGAAGAGGGAGAAAGAATTCAAGAGCTAAAACGAGGCAGATGAGCTGCTCGTCGCATTAAGCGGAGAGGGTGGAAAAGAAGGTTTTAAGCGCGTGTACGTATAAGAATATGTGTGTTATATATCTATAGTAGCAGCAGCAACGAGCCGCAGTAATTACTGCCTCGCCACTCCAAAGTCGTAAACTCGACGTTATTACGTTCTTCTTTTTTTTTTTTCTTTCTTGGCGGGAACTTTTCGCGCGCGTCTGAAAAAACTCGTAAAAAAAAACGTATGTACACGTACATACGGAATGGACCTGCGTGCACAAGAGGCACCTGTGTGCCACGAGGGAGAGAGAGAAAAATATTAACACTGCAACATTTTTCTCGGTCGTCGCAGTTATTTTTTTTTATACGAATTTCACGCGTATACTTTGTACGTACTACTCACCCTGTGCCTCGGTACGGCGGGCATGCTGCTCGTCCTGCCGCGCTGCCTCGGTGGCAATCTCGACGTCGACGCCGCCGCGGCGTTGTTGGTCGTCGCGCCGCCGGGACTCGTCGGACTGGGACAGGCCGGACTGCAGGGCCCGGCGGGACTGAGATGCTGCGAGGCCGGCGACACCGAGCTCGGCGTGCGGCTCGGGCTGCGCGGCTGGGGCGACAGGTGGCCCCAGGGCCTGCCACCCTCAGCCTGGAGAAATCGATGCAGATCGGGCGTCGGTCGGGCCACGGCGATGCTGGAGCTGCGTCGACGCGACGGCGTGGGTGATCTAGGACCGCCGTCGAAGCCACTGCCACCGGCCGACGTGCCCGAGGCGGAGGAGAGTTGCTGCTGCTGTTGTTGGCGATGATGGGCTCGCACCTCGATCTCGCTGCTGCGACGCTGGAAGGCTCGTTTGGACCATCTTTGTTGCTGTTGCTGTTTGCCGAGGTTGTTGTTGATGCTGTTGTTGTTGTCGTTGTTGTAGCTGTTGCTGTTGTTGTTGTGATGATTGTGATTGTGGGCGAAGTTCAAGTGATCGAGGCCCGAGCGGTCGCCCTTTCTGCAGCAAATAACCAAGGGATATCGATCAGTATATATTATATATATAGCTGGCAATAATCATAAATCTAAATCATATGTTTATGTTATTGTCGCTTAAATTATAGGCGCTCGACTCGACTGGTATCGAGCATTTGTGCGAGAAATCGCCAGTTATATACACGCGTTACTCGACGCGCCACGGCGTAAACAGAGAGCGAATTCGTGTGAAAGTAAAAATTTCGAAGACTAAGTTCCGAGCTCGAGAGTACTCCAGAAATGGCCGACCACGTCGATGATATTTCCAACGATGGTTCTACTTCGGTTCGCGAGGGACGCGAGAGCATTGACAAAAATGTCGAATTTTGGGAAAAACTGAAGAAAAAATCGGAGGAAAAAAGGCCTCGACTGAGCGTCGGGAACCACCATTGCGGGAACTTGTACGAAATAGAACAACGAATGGACGTCTTCGATTTTTGCGACGGTGGTTTTGATGACTACACCGATGATGACTATTTTGATAGAATGCTTGAATTAATTTCTACGAGTGATGATTCGGAACAAGAACGATCAACGAAGAAGGACCACGTCGTTCGCGATGTTTCAGAGATCGCCGCCGAGGCCGGTTCCGAAAGTTATGGCGACGACAGCAGCAAATTCAGTCGCGAAGTTAGCAGTAGCGACGAATCCCTCGACGCCTTCCAAGAGAAAGTGAGGTCGACGGCTCGACTCCGCTGCACGAGGTCTGCCGGAGATACATCGTCGAGCTGTTCTTCCGGATCAACGACGAGAGACATCAGGGGGTGACGATCGACGCGAGAGACAAGCGGGGCAGGACACCCCTGCAGTTGGCCGTGGCGAATCTCCAGCCGAAAAGCGTCGATGTACTCTTGGATCGTGGCGCCGATCTGTCCAGCTTCGTCTTTCCCAGCGAGGATTACTTCGCCGAGGGATTCGATACGGACGATTTCCCGTTGAAATCGGCGGACTGCTCGAGGTTCGACGACTCGACGGAGGATTGGCATAAGCTGCTGAGCAATCACGAGCCGTGCGCCCTGTACTTGTGCGAGATAATGACGAGCGGATTCGTCCAGCGATGGCCCCGGGAATTTTACAGATGCATATTCTTGAATAAATAATGAAATACTTTTTTCTTGCTCGAATTAGCCATTATTTTTTTGTAACTAATTCTATGTTTATTATTTCAGACTAAGAAATTGAAGAATTTCGAATTTTTTAAAATTATTTTTATCAATCTTGGAATATCTTTGTTTTCGTGCTGGATTTTCGTTGTATGACTATATGAAATTTTATCACGTTAAAAATAAATGATTTCATTAATTAAATAAATTGTACGATGCAACTTATGCAGCATTTAAATAACAAATAGGATTCTTGTTTTCATTCTAAAAAGATACTACCCACATACCATGAAAGCTTCTTGAAAGTATTTCGGAAGTTTCCAAGAAAGTTTTGGAATCTACCAGGAAGCGTTCATGGAAGCTTTCAAGAAGCTCAAAATGTCCGCGCCCAAATGGTCTCAGAAAGCTTTCATGAAAGATTCCTAAGAGATTTCATGAAAATTTTCAGAGACCTTTCTTGAAAGTCATTTGAAAGGTTTTCAAATAGTATACTTTGCACCTAGGGAGTGAAAAACTGGAAAGTCTCAGAGCACATGTAATTTATTATCCGAGACGAAGCCGAGGTTGATAATTACGAATGAGATAATTAATTTATCCTAAAGTTCACAGATTAACATATCCTATTATATTATAATATAATATAATATAATGTATAAAATACCTTATATAAACGTATAATAATATCATGTTTACACAGTCAAATTTAACTGATTGAGAAGTATTTATACTTTGAGTTTTTAAAGTCCAAAACACCTTTTCAATCAATAAACAATTTAACTCAATTGGTTTACTGAAATTCTCAAAGAGCGAATCAATTCAAGCTAAAATTTATGCATTTATCAACTAATATTTATATTAAATCATGTAAAAATGTTTTCATTTATAAAACTTACTGTTCTTTCTTTATCACCTATTTCTGGCCCTCAAAACATGTAAATTCACTCCAGATGAGTGTCAGGAATAGGTGAAGAGAAGGGATATGTGAGTTATACAAATAAAAATCATTTTCATATTATTTACATCAATATTTATTGTTTGGTACGTTAATTTTAGCTCAAATTGGTGCGCTCTTTAAAACATACACAGCAAACCAATTGAGTTCAATTGTTTATCATTTGCAAAAGTATTTAGAATCCACAAAAGTTCATGTACAAATATTTTTGAGACAGTTAGACTTGACCGTACAAGGCCTGATACCAATCAGTGGTATTTTAAACATTATGTTATATTATATGGGCTTTATAATGGTTTCCAGGGCCCATTGGAATGAAGTAACCATAGGGGGCTTCATTATTATGTACAAGAAGACCCCCAAACAACTTTACAAATTAGCAGTCAAGGAGGAGAGGAGTACTTGTATAAAAATTTCCTATTACCCACTTGTGAGCTCGATAAATTTATGTATACGCCACCTGTTGGCGATTTATGAAGCTAAAAACTTGTTCGGAAGTATCTAGGAAGCTTTTTGAAAGTTCCACTGAAACATTCGAAATAACCTTTCAGAAAACTTTCATAAAAATTTTTAATAAATTTTCCTGAAAGCTTCAATGAAACGCTCACTTATAAATCTATGAAACCATCGTCGCAACCTTTCAGAAAACTTTTAAGAAGTTTTCATGGAATATTTCTGGAAAGTTTCCTGAAAGTTTCTCGAAAGTTTCCGTGGAGCTTCCTTCAAGCTTTTATTGATGCTTTTAGAATGGTTTCATGGAAGCATCCCTGGAAGGATTAGAGAAGCTTCCTGAAATTTTAAATGAAACTTTCAAAAAAATAATTTGAGAAACATTTTTTGTAACTTCTCAGAAAACTTTGCGAAATAATCCATGAAAACTTTCTAAAAAGCATCCTGAAATTCCCTCACAAGTTTCCGTAAAGCTTTCTTCAAGCTTTTATTGATGCTTCTATAATGGTTTGATGAAAGCATCCCGGGAAGGATTAGGGAAGCTTCCCAAACGTTTTGATGAAACCTTCAAAAAATATTCTGTGAAATCTTTCTTGCAACCTTTCGGGAAACTTCCGAAAAGATTTTATGAAAGCTTTTCCTGTATGCTGCTGGGAAGATAAAAAAAAACTTTCTGGAAACTTTCTGAAATCTTTCATGGAAAACTTTCTTGAAAGATTTCACGGGAAGCTTTCATATTATGTGGGTACCTATTTTATTAAGACTTTTGCTTTTTTTATTGAAAAAATTGCAGAAAATATTTCATCGAAGATGTTGATTAACGAAAATAAGAAAAAAGACTTTTTTGTCATCTGTAGAAAACTTCGACTTCGGGCCTCTAACGATGTTTAAACGGCGGTCTCCAAAATTTAAAAAAATTTCATTTTCGAGAATGATAGAAAATCATTTTCCGAATTGTACCTTTGAATCGAAAGAAACAATACTTAATTATACTAATTTAATTTTTTACTGCATATTTAACGTATCAAAATGGAAATGTATTTTTACTCGTTCTATTTATGCAAAAAATACTAGTGTGAGTTCTCACTGCACATCTTCATTTGCCAATTAAATGGAGTGATGGAAAATTAATGAATCTACCAGCGCGAACTCGTTGTTAATTATCACTTTACATTGTTAATACATTGAATGGGAACATTTTTATTGATGTGAATTTAAATAATTTTTTTATTTTTGTGATAATTTTAACTTTTATCCTATACTCATTCAATCCTATCCAATTATAAAAATATATCTTACAAAGGTCTCGGTAAAGGCATGCGAATCGTAATACATCGTGTCTCTCAAGAAATGAAAAATAGGAAATGAATAAATAAACCACCCGCTCTGCTACCAAATTTTCCGTGTAAGGATAATAAGTTATTCGCTTAGCCAAGTCGTTGACAAAAAAATAATTAACTTTATTAATGAAAATTCTCGTCGGTAATTCGAGACTACTAGTTGGCGTAAGAGCGAGTGACGCGCGACTGGGTCGAGATCTAGATGAGCTTTCAGGGTCTAACTTCGACTGTTTCGATCGAGCAGTTCGATCGAGTACCGAGGCGATACGCACAAAAACAACATCTCTTACCGTTATTCTCCCATCAAGCACCCGACACAGTCGCGCCCTTCATGCCAAAACTGAACAATAACTAAACAGATATCGATCAGCATATATAATATATCTGTGGTGGAAAGGGCTAACGAGATAACTCCATTTTTCGTGTTTTCGAGAAAAACGCGTTTTAAGTTGCGCCCAAGGGCCTAGCTAGACGCGGACGACTAAAGATCTGTACCTATGATATTTTTACCTATTATGAGGTATCTTTTGAACTATGTACTTGTGAAATTAAAAGACGCATCATAGATACGGAGCAAAAAATATGGACTTATCTCGTTAGCCCTTTCCCCGCTTAGCAGATAAGTCCACTTTTAGCGGTCACACTTTTTTCAATATCGATAATTTCGCTTAGTTTGTGACCAAAGCCTCACTTAATGATTTAACATTGATAAAATAGCTCATTTAACGTTATACTGGTGTCAGATCTCAAATCTTGCAACGAAAAAAGGCCACACTGAAAATTGCGAAAATGGCCCCTCGTGTATCAAATGTACCAACTGTATAGTGAAATTCACAACATTCGAAGAGTGTGAGAGCCATTTGTATGTTCGAATATCATTTTCTTCCATTTTCAAATCAAAGTAGACTTTTTATCGTATTTTGGAGCTCGCAAAGGTGGACTTATCTCGTTTGGCCCGGAATCATTTGCAGCAAAATGAACTTATCTCGTTAGGCACGGTGTTATATTGAACGATAGGTGCTCTTTTCAGCTTTTGTGACACTTGTACCTTTAAAGTAGACATAACATATAGGTAATTCATGTCATAAACTCGATTTCAAAAAAAATGGAGTTATCTCGTTAGCCCTTTCCACCACAGATATATAGCTGGCAATAATCATAAATTTAAATCACATGTTTACATTATTGTCGCTTAAATTATAGGCGCTCGACTCGACTCGTATCGAGCATTTGTGCGAGAAATCGCCAGTTATATACACGCGTTACTCGACGCGCCACGGCGTAAACAAAGAGCGAATTCGTGCGAAAGTAAAAATTTCGAAGACTAAGTTACGAGCTCGAGAGTACTCCCGAAATGTCCGGCGATTTGTCATTACTTTCATCATTTGACATTAGTTCCGACTATGGTTTTACTACGGATCACAGAGGACACGAGAGCAATGGCAGAGATGTCGAATTTTGGAAAAAACGTAAGAACATATATACTCGACATGGTGTGGAGTACTATTACGACGAGGTGATCGAACTAGAACGACGAATTAACTTCTACGATCGCTTCCCTAATAGTCCTTTCAATCTTCCTTGGTATCTTTCCAATTCTTCCGATTCTTCCGATTCTTCCGATGATGGTTCGGAACAAGAGCGATCAACGAAGAAGGATCGCGTAATTCGACATGTTTTAGAGGCCATCGCCGAGGCCGGTTCCGAAAGTTATCGCGACGACAGCAGCAAATTCAGTCGCGAAGTTAGCACTAGCGACGAATCCCTCGACGCCTTCCAAGAGAAAGTGAAACTGTTGAAGTTCCTGCGGGCGCGCATCGATTGGAACGTGAAAAAATCGAGACGCGAAATTTATCGCCTGCTCGACCACTCGGCCACCGATTGGCAGGGCCGACTCCCCTCGCTCCGCGACATCTTCCAGGACGACGAGATCGAGCGTCTCATGTTCGATCACGACGAGGAGGAACCCGACCAACGAGTTCCGGCGAGAAAATTCATCGAGTTCGTGATCAGCACCGGTTACAAGGACGAGCCCAAGCTGGACGAGGACGAAAGGCCGATACTGCGCCGCACCACGCCGATACATCTCGCGGCCCGACTCGGCGATAATCGGGCCGTCGTCGAGCTCTTCAAGATCTACGACAGGTACGACGCGAATTACTGCGACGAGGACGGCCTGACGCACTTTTATCTGGCCTGCCGGGCCGGCTGTCGCGACGTAGTGGAGAAATTTCTGCGACTCGGCCGGGTGGATCCCAACGTGGCCCCTGAAAAGGGCCCCTCGCCGCTGCTCCTGGCTCTGACCGGTCGCCGGGACGAGGTGGCCCGTCTGCTGCTGAGACACGGCGCGGATCCCAACGCGGCCAACGAGGCCGACGGCTCGACTCCGCTGCACGAGATTTGCCGGAGATACCTCGACGACGACTTCGTCGAGCTGTTCTTTCGGATCAACGACGAGAGACATCAGCGGGTGACGATCGACGCGAAAGACAAGCGGGGCAGGACACCCCTGCAGTTGGCCGTGGCGAATCTCCAGCCGAAAAGCGTCGATGTACTCTTGGATCGTGGCGCCGATCTGTCCAGCTTCGTCTTTCCCACCGAGGATTACTTCGCCGAGGGATTCGATACGGACGATTTCCCGTTGAAATCGGTATCTCGCGCTCTGAGCATCGTCGCTAGTCTCGAGAAGAGAGGCTACGAGCTCCAGTCCAGCGACGCCCTGACGATCATAAAATTCTTCCACCAGCACGGATTGTTCCGTGCGGATTTCGACCTCGACGCCTATCTGCGTCACCACAAACGTTTCGCGAAGAAGGCGAAGAGAACGACGTTCGGACCGCTTATGTCCCTTCACGACTTGTTGCTGTTGCCGCTCGACGAGGCGGAACAGGTACTGCTCGAGGCGGCGGACTTCTCGAGGTACGACGACTCGACGGAGGATTGGCATAAGCTGCTGAGCGATCACGAGCCGTGCGCCCTGTACCTGTGCGAGATAATGACGAGCGGATTCGTCCAGCGATGGCCCCGAGAATTTTACAGATACATTTTTTTGAATAAATAATAAGGTACTTTTTAATTTTTCTTTTCTCGCTCGAGTTTGCAATTTTTGTTTTTTTACTGATTCTATGTTTATTATTTCAGACTAAGAAATTAATGAATTTCGAATTTTTTAAAATTGTTTTTATCGATCTTGAAATATTTTTGTTTTCGTGCTAGATTTTCATTGTATGACAATACAAAATTTTATCACGTTAAAAATAAATGATTCAATTAATTAAATAAATTGTACGCTGCAGCTTATACAGCATTTAAATAGCAAATAGGACTCTTGTTTTTATTGTAATAGCCAATAGCCTCTTTGAATCGAAAGAAACAATAATTAATAATACTAATTTAATTTTATACTGCATATTTAACATATCAAAATGGAAATGTATTTTTACTCGTTCTATTTATGCGAAAAATACTGGTGCGAGTTCTTACTGCATATTTTCATTTGCCAATTAAATGGAGTGATGTAAAATTAATGAATCTACCTGCGTCAACTGGTCGTTAACTTTCACTTTACATTATTAATACATTGAATGGGGACATTTTTATTTAAATAATTTTTTATTTTTGTGATAATTTTATATTTTATCCTACTCATTTAATCCTTCCTATCCAATTATGAAAATATATCTTACGGGGGTCTCGGTAAAAGCGTGCGAATCATAATAAATCGTGTCTCTCAAGAAATGAAAAAAAAAAGGAAATAACGCGCAGTTGACTGGTCAAGTGAAAATCTTACATTACATGGAAATAAAATTAACGAGATAAATTGTATTTTTAAATGTGCAACTATGAAGCAACTGATTGAGCTTTGAAAAAATATTTTAGAAAAGCTAATGGCTTATTTATATTTACGCTTCAACAAATAATGTAACTACACTACATCGACTAAAAAAATCCACTCGTTGCAGAAAATCGTGCGATATAAAATAAGCGCGAAGAAACGTCTGAAGTAAATGGTAAGCTTGGTTTATTGATACGTAAAATTACGATCGCCTGATCGTTTCTTAACTCTTTTCCTATTTTCATTCGCCAATTATCACTGAGTGATGCGAAATCGATAAATCTGTTTGCACAAGCTCGTTTTCAATTATTCATTAGGTTCAAATTTTCTTATTTTTATATTCGTTCGTATTAGATGTATTAAATATTAAGCGGTCATAATTTATTATATTATTATATACCTACAATTATATTTACAAAATTATCGATGCATTTACGTAACATAGCAGCCTAACAATTTTTCGTCACGTTTTGTGTTCAGCGAGTATTAAAATAGTTCCGTATGCAGTTGCAGACTGACATTGCCGCGCCACGCGTCGAGTCGTTCACTGCAGACAACGCCACGCCGAGGAGAGTAAACAAAGAAAGATCGCCTCGATCACATTTCGTGCGGGGTCTGCTGCAACGAGCGCAGAGACTCTCGTGAAAAAAGAAAAAATTAATTTTACGAATCGCGCGAGTGATCGTGCGCACAACGATGTCGGGACATTACGACTGTGTGTACGACTCCGTCGACTGGTCCAGCGCGGGCGACTATCTTTATCGCGAGAGGCTCCTGAAAAATTGGACCATGACCGACTGCGACGACGACGACGACGAAGCGTGTCGAGCGCAATTGCAAACATTGAAGAGCCTACGGGACGAGGTTAGAAATTGGGACTTCGAGTTCGATCGACTGGAGCTGCTCGACCGGCTCTATCCCCTGGTCAAGGATTGGAAGGGCCGACTACCTAACCTACGCGACGTGTTTCGCGACGACGAGATCGAGCGTCTACTTCTCCAAGCGGCGAAGAATTACGAGAGATCCAGGTACAATTATCGCGGCCAAGTGTTCATCAAGTTCGTCGCGTGCACCGGCTACAGGAACGAGCCCGAGCCCGATCTGTCTCGGTCGCGTCGCGCCACCACCGCGCTGCACTGGGCCGCCACGCACGATCACCACGCCGTCATCCATAACCTCTTCGAGATCTACGGCCGTTTCGACGTCAATCACACCGACGAGACGGGCTTCTCGCACTTTCACGCGGCCTGCTTCTTGGGCCGCGACGACCTGGTCCGCAAATACCTCGAGGCCGGCCAGGACCCGCAGTGTCGGGCGGAGCGGGTGGGCTCGACGCGATTCGCGCCACCGCTGCACTGGGCCGTGCTGCGCGGCCACGCCAAGGTCGCCGAGCTGCTGGTGCGCGCCGGGGCCGACCCGAACGCGGTCAACGACCACGACGGCTGGACACCGCTGCACGTCGTCTGCAAGTGGACGCGCGACGACGCCGAGCTCGTCAAGACGTTTTTCCGTATCAACGACGAGCAGCAGCGGATGTTGCAGGTGGACGCGCGGGACAAGTTGGGCCGGACGCCGTTGCAGTGGGCCGTGGCCCGGGATCTGCGCGCGACGGCGGCCTACCTGCTGAGGCGCCGCGCCGATCCGAATCTGGCCGACAACAACGGCTGGACGCCTCTGCACATCCTCTGCCACAGGAACAACAACGACTTTTTGCGCGCGTTCTTCGAGATCAACGAGGAGACGAATCGCGAGGTGCGGATCGACGCCGCCAATCACCTGGGAAAGACGCCCCTGCATCTGGCCGTGGAGTACGGCCACGAGGATCTGATCGGATTGCTGCTGAAGAAGGGCGCCAATCCGAATTTGGGCGACAAGGACGGATGGACTCCGCTGCACATGATGTGCAAAAAGCGAGACCTGTCGAGATTCACGACGATATTTTTCGAGACGTGCCGAGAAATCGATCGACGGGTGGAGATCGACGCCGTGGACAAGTTGGACCGTACACCGCTGCAGTGGGCCGTGGCGAGTCTCTTTCCGAACGTGGTGGACGCGCTGCTGGATCAAGGCGCCGATCTGGCCAGCTTCGTCTTTCCCAGCGACGGCTACTTCGGCGAGGAGTTCGACTCGCACTACCCGCAATTGTGGATCAAGTCGAAACTGCGACTGGTGTCACGGGCGCTGGACGTCGTCGAGCGTCTCGAGCGCAGAGGCTACAAGCTGAGCCGTAACGACGCCCTGACCGTCATGAAGCTGTTCGCGAAGCGCGAGCTGTTCGTCGACTCGGAGCGATTCGAGAACGGGCGCAACGACGAGATTTTCGCCAGTCAAGCCAAGAGTCTGATGATGAACTCCAGTCTGTCGCTGTACGACCTGATCAATCTGCCGCTGGAGCAGGCCGTGAAGTCGTTCACGATCGCCGATTACCTGGGCTTCGAGCGAACGGATTACAAGTACGGCCAGCTGCCCAGAGTGCTCGGCTGCGACACGTACCTGTGCGAGATACTGTCGAGAAGTTTTTTTCGCCGCTGGACCCTGGATGCTTTCTGGTCGCTGACGAGGTACCGACTGCCCATACTCTGTTGCACGATAATCGTCGACAATCTGATGAACGAGGATTTGTTGAAAGTATGCCTTGCGGCAGAGATCTATGCGTACGGACAGAGCTGAAAGATGTGATTGCGTTCGCCAAGGTATTTTAACTTTTTTTCAACTGTTCCAAATTATAGTTTTTTATTACTATTTTTTAATTTTTTGTTATTATTGTATTTCAGGCAAGGACATCAAGGAATTTCATAGTTAATTCACGGTTAATAATGTTAAAAATATGTTTGTTAGTGCGCTGTGTTATCATTATGTGTCAAATAAAAATTTTATTCCATAGATATAAAATTATTGAGATACAATGAGTATTCAGCATTTTATTTTAAAAAAATAATCAGGTAATTCATTAGTTATCCATATGAATTTGAAAAAATACTTCTTTGAGTAAATTATAATATTATAAAATTGAGGCAGAAATGTCGGGTGAACTCAATGCGAAATCAACAAATTGGCTTGCCAGAGCTCATTGTTAACTGTAAGGTAATCATTTTTGTTACGTTCAGACAAACTATTTTCTTTTTCATCATTTTATATCATGTCAAAAACATTCAATTACTTGTGATAATTTTATTATTATACAATCCTATTTTACAAAGCTCTCAGTAAAATCCTGTAAATTATTCATATAATATTATATGCATATTATAAGCATCAAAAGCTGCTTAAAGAGAAATTGAAAAAAAAGTAAAAATTGACGTTCATGGCAGGGAATTATTTGCACTCTGACTGAGTTTACTGCAGGGCAACTCAACGGGTGTATGGGTCTACCCTGTGAAAAATGTATCGTTCTGCAGGTCGTGCAATTTGTTTACGTTTTTGCTTGAGTGAGAATTTCGGCTCGTCTCGAGAATGTTAGCAGTGCTGAGCCGCATGTCGAGTTGTGTAGTTCAGTGACATTTGACGACGCAACAACGTATGAAGAAAGATCATGTCGAGTCCAGTTAATAATTTTTGGGATGTATATCAATTTTAATGAATGTGGGTGTGTACAACCAACAATGGTTCAAGGCAACCAAAATTTCCTAACAAGACCTATTCCGTGTATACGAAAGATTCGACGTGAATCTGGATTCACACGTCCAAGTACACAAATAGTGAACGAAATTGTTAGTCGTAACATTTAAATATTTAAATAAATTTCGATAAAAATACCATTCTTTTATTAGGAAACTATAATATACACCCTATGCTTATCTCATCTGAACATAGCAGATGTTACAATCCATTTTTTTAACATTACTTTCGCGTATTGATATTTACTCGCTAACGATAACAATTTATTATCCCGTTTTTGTTGTGTAAACGACAATGTGGCTATTTCGTTTTTTTGGTTGGTCAAATCAACAGCCTCAAAGCAATCAAGTTAGTGACTTCAATGGTTTCGACAACAAGCCGCAAGAAAAATTGTTGCCATTGGATATTAGTTTTCATTCGACAAGACCGCGGTCTGGATGCAACAAATGTTATGAAAATCATTTCATCGGGGGGAAGAGAGAATCGTCGTCAACCGGTCGATTTGGTTTGGCGATTACACCGCCTGAACGTAACAAAATCGATGACTACCGTTTCGAGAAAACACCCCAAACAAAATTAGAACTTTTTCAAGGTTTACGCGAAAAGGTCAATTGGGACGTGGAAAAAGAGCGATGCGAACTTCTTCGGCAACTAAACTCTTTAATCGACCATTTAAATTGGTTTGATCTACTTCCAGATCTACGAGACACTTTTCAGCCCAAAGAAATCGATTGGCTTCTTATAAAAAGCGTGGAAAGCAAGATATCGGAACGCGTATATAATGACAAATCTCCATTCATTAGATTTGTCATCAGGACTGGGTACAAAGACGAGCCTGACGCTGATCAAAATGGCGAGTCATCGTTGCGTCGCACCACAGCAATACATCACGCGGCTAAACTCGGACACTTTCATCTCGTCGATTATCTCTTCAAGATATACGACAGATTCGACTTCAATTATACCGACGAGTCTGGTTTGACGCATTTTCACGCGGCATGCATGGCTGGCTGCAGCGACGTCGTCGAGAAATTCCTCGAGCTCGGCCAGGATCCCAATTGCATCTGGCCACAAACTGGCGATTCGCCGCTTCACTTGGCTCTGGCTGCCGGACACGAAGAGGTGACGAAATTGCTGCTAGTTGCCGGTGCCGACCCGACTTCGCCCAATGCAGAGGGATCGACCCCGCTGCACGTCATTTGCCGTTCTAGAATTAACGTGCCGTGGTATGAGAAAAGGAACGGGAAATTAGCGACGATATTATTCGAGATCAGCGAAGATAAACATCGGCTGGAGAATGTCGACGCCCGGGATAAATCAGGCTGGACACCTTTGCAGTGGGCCGTGGCAAATTTCAAGCCAGATATGATCGATATACTCTTAGATCGTGGCGCTGATCTGTCGAGCTTCGTTTTCCCGGATGAGACTCTTTTTGACGAGTTTTTCAAATTTTTTAAAAAAGACAAGATCTTCAAGTACGACTTTACGTTCGGCGCTCTGGCCGTCGGCGAACGTTTAGAGAAGAGAGGATACGCTCTTGACCGAAGCGATGTCCTTAAAATCATGAAAAAATTAGCTTATCATGGATTGTTCTACGAATCGTGTCATCTGAAATTTTGGCGCGACAAAGAATTAGCTAGCGAAGCGAAGGAATCGATGATGAGGCCGAACCTGTCGCTCTACGACCTGGTCGAGTTACGACCCGACGAGGTGGAAAAATTGATCTCGCCAATGGACTGCTTCGAGTTCGTGATCTCAGGACCTCGTTGCATCGAATTGGCTCGTCAAGTTTGCTGTACACGCCTGTGCCAGATCATGTCGAGAAGATTTTGGCGACGATGGGCGCTAGAGTTTTTTTTGCCGCTGACGCACTACCAGCTACCGATTCTCTGCTGCGAGAAAATCATCGACCAGTTGAAAAACGAGGAATTGTATGAAATATGCCTGGCAGCAGAAATCGTTGCGAACAAATAGAGCCAACATATTTGGTACCGATCGCAGAGGTATAATCATTCATTTGTTTATTTTTCTAACTACTAATTGTCATCAATTTTTTTTTAACTGTCTATCGTTTTTTTTTTCAGGCAACAAAATCAAGGAATTTCCCATTTATTTTCTCATTTTTAGATATATTATATGCAAGTTCTTATCATGTATCAAATTTAAATTTCAGAACATGTTAATAAAATTAGTAAAATAAACCGTGTTGTTGAGTTTATAGCAACGCTACAATAAATTTAATTCAAGTTATTATTTTTAAAAAAACTCAATTTAAGATTCTGCGAAACTTGTAAAAAAATATGGGACAGTAACAAAAACAAAGAAATATTCTGATGACAATTATGCTCAATTTATTACGATTCAATTTAGTCAATTAATGCTGAGCAACATCGATGGATCCACCAGCGTGAGATTGTTGTTGACAATTCATTCATTTAATTACTAATACGTAGGTAATGGGTATCAAGGGCATAAGTTTCATATCTCGTTTCATGTGCTGCGACGTGTTTACATTTTTGTTTTGGCGCGAGACTCGTCCACTCGACTCGCCTCGCATTTGAGAATCGTGGCGGCTTATACTGAAGGAGAGGGGCACACACCACGCAGTTGTCAGTTGCCTGCCGCAAGTCGAGTCGTTCAGTTCTCAGACTTCGCAGCAAGTCACGGCGTCGCAGTCCGCAGAGTAAAACAAAGGAAGTTCGTATCGACTACCGAAGGGATTCTCGTTGAAGAAAATTAGTTTTACAAATTTTAAGCTGGTGCATTTTGTGTGATTGTGCTGAACGATGTACGAATTTGGTAACGAATACGATATTTTTCACGATGACAGCGACTATATATTATCCAGTGACGACGAAGACCCTGGTGACGATAAATATTATATTGATGAAAACGACGAAAAGCATGACGGCGATTCCGACGACGTGTGTCAAGAAAAATTAGAGAAATTGAAGAGCTTACGAGAAGAGTACAATGGGAAGGTCAACAAAAGTAATGCATGCGGATTTTTTTATAGTTTTGTTGACTTGATTCCTCGTTGGAAGAAGCAACTACCTAACCTCCGAGAGATATTTCGAAGTGACGAAATCGATCGTCTTCTCATGGAGGCCGTCAAGAACTGGCGGGTATCTAGAAAAAATAATCGAGGACAACTGTTCATCGATTTTGTGGCTCGCACCGGCTACAAAGACGAGCCCGAGGTAGACAAAGACGGCAAACCATCGTCGTGTCGTACGACTGCGGTGCAATGGGCAGTTAGAAACGATCACTGCGCCATAGTACCGATCCTTTTTCAAATATACGACAGGTACGACGTGAATTACATCGACAAATTTGGATACACGCATTTTCACGCGGCCTGCGCGTCCGGCTGCGACGACGTCGTCGAGAAATTTCTCGAGTTTGGTCAGGATATTCATTTTCTGTCAAAAAAATCTGACGCAGTGAATATTTCTCCACCTTTACACTTGGCTGTGTATGGTAACCACATAAAGGTGGTCGAACTTCTGCTGAGAAAAGGCGCCAAATCAATAAACGACGAAGCCGATCAGGTAGTTGACGTTAACGCCTCGGACTATATGGGTCGGACCCCACTGAACATGGCTTTGGAATATAACAACGTGTCAATCATGGAATTGTTACTGAGACACGGCGCCGATCCTAACTTGATCGACATGCAGGGATCGACTCCTCTGCACATCATCGGTGAGACGCTAAACATTGACATAGCGAGGATATTTTTTGAGGTTAACAACGAGCTGCAACAGTCGATTAAAATCGACGCCCTGGACGAGATGGGCAACACACCGCTACACTTGGCTCTGTTCCAAGGACGCAAGGAGGTGGCCGAATTACTGCTGAGAAGAGGTGCCGACTCAAATTTAGCTGACCAGGATGGATCGACGCCCCTGCATATTATTTGTGACAGAATAAAAGCCGATGATGACTTTTACGATGATTATGATCAATTCGTGAAGCTATTTTTTGAGATCAATGATGAACTCAATAATGTAGTGCAGGTCGACGCTCGCGACAAGTTGGGCCGGACACCACTGCACTTGGCACTGGAATACGATCTCAGAGACTTGATCGAATTACTGCTAAAAAAGGGCGCTAATCCGAATCTGGGCGACAAGGACGGATGGACTCCGCTGCACATGATGTCCAAAAAGCGAGACCTGTCGAGATTCATGACGATATTTTTCGAGACGTGCCGAGAAATCGATCGGCGGGTGGAGATCGACGCCGTGGACAAGTTGGGCTGGACCCCGCTGCAATGGGCCGTGGCGAGTCTCTTTCCAAACGCAGTCGACGCGCTGCTGGATCAAGGCGCCGATTTGTGCAACTTCGTCTTTCCCACCGAGAGTCATTTCGGCGAGTGCTTTAAACCTATGGGCTGCTTGAAGTTTAAATTGGCAGTTGTGTCTAATGTGTTGACGATCGTAGAGTTTTTAAAGAAAAAAGGATATGAACTGGACCGAAGTGATGCTCTGACTATCATGAAATTGTTCACTAAGCATAAACTATTCGATGAATTAAAGAATCTTGACGAATATTTGCGATACGATAAACAGTTCGAGTGCAAATCGAAAGAATTACTAATAAAACCGAACCTATCGCTCTACGATTTGATTCGAATGCGACCCGATGAGGTGATGAAATTATCAACTATTGCGGACTTTTTGTCATTCGAAAGCTCACGTAAATTGTATGGTTTATCCTGGAGTAAAAGAGCTTCTTGTGTAACGTACATGTGCGAAATAGCGCTGAAAGGATTTTACCAACGATGGACATTGCAATTTTTCTTGGCCCTTATGCAGTATCGACTACCAATTCTCTGCTGTGAAGAAATCTTGAAGAAGCTTTCAAACGAAGATTTGTTGAGAATATGTCTGTCGGCAGAAGTCATTACAATCAATCAGAGCTAGGACATGCGATGCAGTTCGCGAAGGTATTTTTTTAATGCTACTAGTAATAGTTTTTTTTTTCAAGTTTATTAATTTGTTACTGTTGTGATTTTCCAGGCAAGAATATCGAGGAATTTAAAAGTTACTTCATGATTAACAGGGTTAAAATATTTTTCCTATGATTTATGTATGAAATAAAAATTTTGTTACAAGTAAATAAAATTTAAACTTTAATGGTTAGAATATGTATACTCGAGTATTCAATTTATCTCATTATGTATCAATCAAATAAGCTTGCAATGTAAAATCAATGAATCCGCCTGTATGAGCTCCGTGTGAACTATGAAGAATTGATTCGTTGATCTCACCTGAACATAGCAGATATTACAATCCATTTTTTTGAAATTACTTCCTCGTATTGATACTCGATAACAACAAAAAATTAATCAGTTGTATTACACCGCTTATAACAAAATTATGTGGTTATTTCGACATTCTGGTTCGCCAAACCCACCGCCTGAAAGCATCGTAAGTGGCCACTACGGTACAAAAGTAGAAAGATTAAGGAATTTACGAGAAAATGTCGATTGGGGCGTGGAAAAAGAGCGATGTGAATTTCTCCGGCAATTTAACTATGTGGCCAGCTATTGGTACGATAAACTTCCAAATCTTCGAGCCTTCTTCCAGCCCGAAGAAATTGATTGGCTGCTCATAAAGGACGTGGAAAGCAACTTATCCGAAAGCGTAGCTGAAAAACGCGCGTTCATTAAATTTGTGATCAGAACCGGCTACAGAGACAGGCCTTACGTTGATAAATGTGGCGTGCCATTAGTGCGTCGCACCACTGCGGTGCACCTTGCAGCTAAAAAATCACCGGACTTGGTGTATTTTCTATTGAAAATATACGACAGATTCGACTTCAATTATACCGACGAGTCTGGTTTGACGCATTTTCACGCGGCTTGCATGTCCGGCTTGGACGACGAAGTCGAGAAATTTCTCGAGCTCGGCCAGGATCCCAATTGCATCTGGCCACAAACTGGCGATTCGCCGCTTCACTTGGCTCTGGCTGCCGGACACGTAGAAGTGACGAAATTGCTCTTGCTTGATGGCGCCGACCCGACTTTGCCCAATGCAGAGGGATCGACCCCGCTGCATGTCATTTGCGGTTCTAGAATTAACCTGCCCTGGTACGATGAAAAGAACGTGAAATTGGCGAATATATTGTTCGAGATTAGTAAAGAGAATTATCAGACGATGCAGGTCGACGCCCGGGATAAATTAGGCCGGACACCTCTGCAGTGGGCCGTAGCGAGGCTCGATTTAGATCTAGTCGACGTTCTCTTGGACCGTGGCGCTGATCTAACCAATTTCGTTTTCCCCGCTGAGAGACATTTCGGTGAATGTTTCAGATTTTATAAAAACAATAAACAGATCGTCGAGGTGAAATGGATTCTAGCGTTCGGGGTTCTGGCAGTCGCCGAGCGTCTAGAGAGCAAAGGATACGGACTGAAGCAAAACGACGCCCTAACGATCGTAAAACTTTTGGTCAAGCACGGATTGACTTATGGATTGTTAAATTTTGATTATAATACAAAATTACTCGCGGCCGAAGCGAAAGAAATACTGATTAAGCCGAGCTTATCGTTCTACGACTTGGCCCAGTTACGATTTAACGAGGCGGAAAAATTAGTTTCACCGAAAGACGGCTTGGAGTTCGTGCTCGCGGAGCATAATCGCATCGATTTTTTTGTGGGATATGCGATGCCTTTTTTATTCGAGACGATATCGAGAAGATTTTTCCGTCGATGGGCACTGGAATTTTTCTTGATATTGACGCGATACAGACTGCCGATTCTCTGCTGCGAGGAGATCATCGATCAATTGATGATAGAAGATGTGCTGAGATTGTGTCTTTCGGTAGAAGGCATTGAAGACGAAGAGAACCAAAACATTGGATATGGATTGCAGAGGTATCGTGATTTATTTATTTATTTGTCTAAAAACTAATTTTTCTTAATTGTTTTTAACTTTCAATCTTGTTTTCAGGCAACTAAAACGAGTAATTTTTAATTTATTTTCTCTCGTCTTAAGATATATTATGTTAGGTTTTGATAATGTAAAAAATTAAAATTTCAGTTATTATTTTTAAAAAACTCTTGATTTTGTGAAACTTGTCAAAAAAGATGGGACAGTGTCAATATGAATTTGATCAATTCAAGTAAACGATGTAATAAAATAAAAACAGAAAAATATTGTAGATGACAATTATGCTGAATTTATTAGGATTCAATTTAGTCAATTAATGCTGAGCAACATCGATTAATTCACCAGCGTGAGCTTGTTTTTGACAATTCATTAATTTAATTACCAATACTTAAAGTATAAATTTCATATCTAGCTTCATGTGATGCGACGTGTTGACATTTTTGTTTTGGTGCGAGACTCGTCCACTCGACTCGCCTTGCATTGATAATGCGTGGTGGCTTATATACTGAAGGAGAGGGGCACACACCACGCAGTTGTCAGTTGCCTGCCGCAAGTCGAGTCGTTCAGTTAGTTCTCAGACTTTGCTACGCAATAAGTCACGACGTCGCACTCCGCAGAGTAAAACAAAGGAAGTTCGTATCGACTACCGATGGGATTCTCGTTGAAGAAAATTAGTTTTACAAATTTTAAGCCGGTGAATTTTGTGTGATTGTGCTAAACAATGTACGCATTTAGTAACGAATACTATACAATTTCTGACGATTACAACGACGATGACTCTAGTGACGATAATTATTATATTGATAAAAACGACGCAAGTCGTGATGGTGATTCCGACGTCGTGTGCCAAGAAAAATTAGAAAAATTGAAGAGCTTACGAGAAGAGTACAACGGCAAGATCAACGAAAGTAATGCATGCGGATTTTTTTATAGTTTTGTTGACTTGATTCCTCGTTGGAAGAAGCAACTACCTAACCTCCGAGAGATATTTCGAAGTGACGAAATCGATCGTCTTCTCATAGAGGCCGTCAAGAACTGGCAGGTAGGACAACTGTTCATCGATTTTGTGGTTCGCACCGGCTACAAAGACGAGCCCGAGGTAGACAAAGACGGCAAACCATCGTCGCTTCGTACGACTGCGGTGCACTGGGCAGTTAGACACAATCGCTCTACCATAATCCCGATCCTTTTTCAAATATACGACAGATTTGACGTGAACTACGTCGACGAATCTGGATTGACGCATTTTCACGCGGCTTGTGAGTCCGGCTGCGATGACGTCGTCGAGAAATTTCTCGAGTTTGGTCAGGATATTAATTTCCCGTCAAAAAAATCTGACGCAGTGAATATTTCTCCACCTTTACACTTGGCTGTGGATGGTAACCACATAAAGGTGGTCGAACTTCTGCTGAGAAAAGGCGCCAAAGCAATGAACGACGAAGCCCATCAGTTGGTCGACGTTGACGCCCCGGACTATATGGGTCGGACCCCACTGAACATGGCTTTGAATCGCAAAAACGTGCCGATCATGAAATTGCTACTGAGACACGGCACCGATCCGAACTTGATCGACAGGCAGGGATCGACTCCTCTGCACGTCATCGTTCAGGGGCCAAATATTTTTGGCCTGATGGAGATATTTTTCGAGATTAACGATGAACTCAATAATGTAGTGCAGGTCAACGCTCAGAACAAGTTGGGCAGGACACCGCTGCACTTGGCTCTGAATTACAATTACAAAAAGGTGGCCGAATTATTGCTAAGAAGAGGCGGCGATCCGAATCTGGCCGACAACAACGGTTGGACGCCTCTGCACATCCTCTGCCTCAGTAACAACAACGACTTTCTGCACGCGTTCTTCGAGATCAACGACGAAATTCAGCAGACGGTGCACATCGACGCCCAGGATGAATTGGGTCGGACACCTCTGCACTTGGCTCTGAAGTGCGACGATGAGGACTTGATCGGATTGCTGCTGAGGAAGGGCGCCAATCCGAATGTGGGCGACAAGGACGGCTGGACGCCTCTGCACATCCTCTGCCACAGGAACAACGACGACTTTTTGCGCGCGTTCTTCGAGATCAACGAGGAGACGAATCGCGAGGTGCGGATCGACGCCGCTAATCACCTGGGAAAGACGCCCCTGCATCTGGCCGTGGAGTACGGCCACGAGGATCTGATCGGATTGCTGCTGAAGAAGGGCGCCAATCCGAATTTGGGCGACAAGGACGGATGGACTCCGCTGCACATGATGTGCAAAAAGCGAGACCTGTCGAGATTCACAACGATATTTTTCGAGACGTGCCGAGAAATCGATCGGCGCGTGGAGATCGACGCCGTGGACAAGTTGGACCGTACACCGCTGCAGTGGGCCGTGGCGAGTCTCTTTCCGAACGTGGTCGACGCGCTGCTGGATCAAGGCGCCGATCTGGCCAGCTTCGTCTTTCCCACCGAGAGTCATTTTGGCGAGTGCTTCTTTGAACATAAGGGCTGCTTGAAGTTTAAATTTGCAGTTGTGTCTAATGTGTTGACGATCGTAGAGTTTTTAAAGAAAAAAGGATATGAACTGGACCGAAGTGATGCTCTGACTATCATGAAATTGTTCACTAAGCATAAACTATTCGATGAATTAAAGAATCTTGACGAATATTTGCGTTACGATAAACACTTCGAGTCCAAATCGAAAGAATTACTGATAAAGCCGAATCTATCGTTCTACGATTTGATTCGAATGCGACCCGAAAAGGTGTTGAAATTATCAACTATTGCGGACTTTTTGTCATTCGAAAGCTCGGCCTTGATTTATTTAAACTGGAATTATAGAAATTCTTGTCTAGCGTACATGTGCGAAATAGCGTTGAAAGGATTTTACCAGCGATGGACATTGGAATTTTTCTTGACCCTAACGCAGTATCAACTACCAATTCTTTGTTGTGAAAAAATCTTGAAGAAGCTTTCAAACGAAGATTTGTGGAGAATATGTCTGTCGGCAGAAGTCATTACAATCAATCAGAGCTAGGACATGCGATGCAGTTCGCGAAGGTATTTTTTTTAATGCTACAAGTAATCGTTTTTTTTTTCACTATTATTAATTTGTACTGTTATGATTTTCCAGGTAAAAATATCGAGGAGTTTAAAAGTTATTTTATGATTAACAGAGTTAAAATATTTTTGTTTGTACGCCAAATTACCATTATGATTTATGTATGGAATAAAAATTTTATTACAAGTGAATAAAATTAATGAAATAAATCGAATACTTGGGTTTACATATTTTAAGCATTAAACCCATCTATTGAACAGATAAGCTTGCAATGTAAAATCAATGAACTATGAAGTATTGATTCGTTGAGGCGAGCCGTTACACATTATTTTTTATCATTCTGTCGCCTAATATTCTACTTACCAAAATCATCCGATTTTTACATCAAAATCATAACTTTTATTTATGAAAAGGTCTCAATAAAAAAAATACAAAAAAGTTACATTCGTTTCTACATCGACCTACATTATTTCAAATTCGCTAGCATAATAATTCCAATCTCTGACCAACGCGTTTCGCGTCACGCGCTGTGTTTACATTATCGCGCGGTACCGGCACGTGACCCGAATCATCTCGGGAATGCCGTGACAGATGAGCGAACGCGGCTCTCGCTTATTATATACATTCGGTGCGGTAGTGTCGCGCCGCGTGTCGTTCGGTTCGGACGTAGCGCAGCGTATAAACAAAGGAAGATCGCTCCGAATTCGCAGCCAGTGTGATTCTCGTGAACTCTATATAAATTCTCGAAATTATTACGAGTGCGTGTGCGAGTGTGCACGATGATCGTGGCCGAAGACAACGACGACCACGAGGAGGACTGCCTCGCGATACTGAGAAGCATGCGCGAGGAGGTCGACTGGGAGATCGAGGAGGAGAGATACCCCTTCTTCCGGCGCCTCGTGTACCTGACGCACAAGTGGACTGGCCAACTGCCGGATCTTCGCGACTTCTTCCGTCCCGAGGAGATGGACTGGCTCCTGGCCGAGGACGTGAAGAACGAGGACAGTCCGGACGTCTACTTCAACGGCTTTCCGCTGATCGGCTTTGTGATACGCAGCGGCTACAAGGACAGGCCCGAGCTCGACGAGGCGACGGGCCGGCCCGTGCGGCTGCGCACCACCGCCGTGCATCAGGCCGCCGCCGGCCTCCGATACTTCTTCAACGTCGACAGTCTGTTTCGCATTTACAGCAGGTACGACGTGAACTACGTGGACGAGCTCGGGCTGACGCATTTTCACGTGGCCTGCAAGTTCAACTGCTATCGGGTCGCCGAGAGATTCCTCGAACTGGGCCAGGATCCCGACTGCCTCGACGGGGAGGAGTCAACGTCGTCGTTGATCAATCCGCCGCTGCATCTGGCGCTCGAGTACGGCTTGAGGGATCTGGCCGAGCTGCTGCTGCGTCACGGCGCGGACGCGAATCTCGCCACGGCCTACGGACTCACCCCGCTGCACGTCGTCTGCAGGCGCGATCACGACGTGCTCGGGCCCATCGTCCAGTGCGAGGCCATGGTGCTGCTACAGATGCTGTTCGAGACGGGCCGAGCTGATCTGAAAGTCGACGCCCGGGACAATTTGGACAGGACGCCGCTGCAGTGGGCCGTGGCGAATCTCATGCCCGGCAGCGTCGAGTATTTGCTGGCTCGCGGCGGCGCCGATCCGTCTAGCTTCGTTTTCCCGAGCGAGGACTACTTCGGCGACAGGTATCGCCGGAACAGGAGCAACTGGGCCGGCTACAGGTACAACGTGGCCGCGGACGCGCTTCGCGTCTTCGACTGCCTGAAGCGGCGAGCTGGCTACGAGTTGACGCGCGCCGACGTCCTCACGGTCATGCGGTTCTTCGTTTATCTCGAGAAAATTCCCAACGCCGATGATGACGATGATAATTCCGACGACGAGGACGACGATCGCGAGGAGCAGCAGCACACGAGCAGCTGCCGGGTGTGTCGCGCCGTAATCGCGAAGCCGCCAACAGCTGCTGCGTCGCTGTGTCGCGCGCACAGATTCGCCAAGACCACGCGAGGATTTTTCCAGCGCTGGGCCGTGGAATTTTTCGCCACGCTGACCCGTTATCGGCTGCCGCTTCTCTGCTCCGAAAAGATCGTGGGTATGCTCGGCAACGAGCACGTGCTGACGATGTGCACCGCCTCGGAGATGACTCTGAAGGAGCAGAGCGAAGGTATTTTCAATTGTTGTTGTTGTTGTTGTTTTTTACCTTATTTTCATGTTTTCTTTTTTTGTTTCTAGACAAGGAGGTCGAGGATTTGAAAAATTTGCACCTGAACGAGTGACGTCGCGCGCGTTTGATTGTGTAATAATTTATTGTTCAAAGATAAAAAATTATTTGGAATTAAACGCAAATTCGAGTGCAATGGATTGTACCTTTCATGACCTAAATTTGAATCAATCCTTATGATACAATTACAAAAGAAAAATCACACGCCATCGCCCGTAAAGGTTTCCACTCGTCGAAAATTCATAATTCAACTATTCTCTCATTTCGCGTACTTATAGAGAGGACGAATTTCACTCCTTTAATTAGAGTTGCCGAATCACATATAGACACGAGGGATTGACTCGTACACACACACAGACACACACAAGGACGCAATCGACTGACGCCGAGTGAGTATATTATGTATATATATAACGAAGGAGGCAATTGCACAGAGTCTCCTGATTAACCGAATCGTCGCTTATCTCGGCGAAATAAAAGCGACTGACGGGGGGGGGGGGGGGNGGGGGGGGGGGGGGGGGGGGATCTCATTTACGATTCACAGCAAGCGACGTATATTTATAGAGAAAGAGTCGAAAAGGCGAGGGAGAGAATTTAGGAAAGTCTCGTTAAAGTATTTATCTCTCTCTCTACCTTTAGAAAAGTAGATTGATAGCCCCCGTCGCCTTGTGCGCCTTGTATGTGTGCCTCCGTCACGGAGCAGCACTCTAATACAGAGCCCCGACGTCGATCGTAAATTCACTCTGTTTACCCTCTCAATGATCATTTGTTATTGCGCGCGCCCCGACGGCGAGTATTTCCTTGCACGAGAGCGAAATTACTCTTCATTATATCCCGTATTCCATGTATCCTGTATGTAGTGCAAGGCGCATTTGTATTAAGTACAAACACACACACACACACACATACGTATATATATGTAATGAAAGTGGTCGGAAGTAAAAATAACTGAACAATCGACGACGACGACGACGACGGGTCGTTTACCTCTTGCGAGAGAGACTAGTCGCGTGTACAGCACGTGGTCGCGACGACGAGCTGTGCGTGTCTGGGGGGAGTATCGTCCATGTATCTATCTATAAGTATATATATACGGAAAATAAAAAAGAAGAGGAAGAAGAGAGAGAGGAAAAAAAAGAACACCGCAAACGCGACGAAGATCGATATCGACCCCCCTCCCTCTCTCTACTCTATAATGTATATAGGAGGTCTTTGGCTCGGAGCTTCCATTGCGCTTTTTCTTTTCGTATCTGCACACAGGCCGCGAGCAGCAGCAGTTGGTTTAATTATATACGGTCGTAAAACGTACGGAAATAACGTATATGTATACATCTGTATATAACTAACGCCACCCCCCACCCCGTTTCGTAGCGCGGCCGCGCGGCTTCACTCTTTTTTTCTCTCTCTCTCTCTCGCTCGCTCGCTCTCTGTGTACTTAAAAAGTTTAATGGCACTTTAGCCTCATAATTGCATTTTCCCCGGGCGGAGTAGTGTGCATACACACGGACAAAGTTGCACAGCGCGGCGCACTTTTAAATTTTCCATGTGTATACACGTATATGTACCCACTTGTGCGCGGGCCGGCCTGTGCAGGCTCTCAATAATAATAATAATAGTAATGATGAAAAAAATAAATAACGATCCTCGTGGAGATCGCAACTTTTCTCTAGCGGATCAGTTCGATGTGAAAAAAAAATTTATAACAACGACCTTCGTTCATCTCTCCCTCGATAGACAATATTATCGTGTATATAATATGGGTACATAGCTTGGTGCATTATGTAAAGTGGTCGAATCAAAGAACTTCTTAATAATAATGCGCGGGGCTTCTCAGCAGAGCTCTTATATTATATACTTTAAAAAGGCCGTGACAAGACAGGCTCGAGCGAAGCTGTACACATTTTAGAATAATAATAATGAAATAATAAAATGCATTATCATTCGCCACAAAATTCATATTTATCAGGCTTCTCTCGACTTTCTGCCTTGTGTCGTATTTTATATATAATGATGATAATAATGAAGTCGGCCTCGAGGCTAATCGACTATAGCGTCAAATTTTCACCTCTCAACATCAACAACAACAACAACAACAACAACACAAACACAAACAGCAGCAGCAAAGCTCGACTTTCTTTCACGATCCGCAAAGCTCAAAGACGCCCACTCTCGTATTATACAGTACTCACTGCTGCTATACCTCGCGTGTATCAGGTTATCGATAATGGATATTTTTATTTATAAAATACTATATTGTATACAACGTCGGGGGGGGAAAAAAAATATGGATACATACGCATCTCTCGTTTGCTCGCGATAGCCGAAAAATTTCGCTTCGAAACTGGAAACCACGCGTGTATACGATCGGCTGATCCTCCATTATTCAATAGGAACGTTGGGACGTTTATAGCTGCTAGATCCGAGAGTTAGTACGCGTTTGACGATCCGATCGTTTCTCTGCGTGTATATACAAATCCCTCGCACGCCGCGTCCATTTCATTTCTACTGGATTCCGAATACATCGATTAGCAGAGAGCTTGTAAAATTTATATTACATAGGAAAGGGCTTTGAATCAGTCAGTCGTGCGCGTGACTGGCTGGTATAGAAGTCGAAAAATGTTCCTACTCGTGTACGCGATTCGATCTCTGTGGATAAGTAGCGGGAGATGAGTTTTTAATGCGACTGTCATTCGTATCTCATCATGCACACCCACCCACGCACACACACACACACACACACGCACGGATCAAAAAGCCATTGTGTGGATTTTCTTCGGGCACACACGCGTTCGATTGGAAAAGTTTTTTTTTTATTTTCACTTTATTCCTTCGAAAATCTCGCGCGGAAAATTGAATTACTTTTCGTATTATGTACGACTATAGAGGGTAAGAAGGAAGCCAAATCCGATAATTCTTCATTTTCATTCTCATCCATTATTATATCCTGCATATGCGTATATGATTTTTTTCTCATCGCCAATCGCCCGAAAATAATCACGGATATACATCGTCGAAACTAGAAGCGCAATCGCCGAGAAAACAAATATAATATAAGCCAAGCCTCGAGCCCCACAGCATAAACCGCAGCGATACGCGGAGGGGAAAAAAATCCTTGAGAGCTTTTCAATTTCGCTTCGTATACGTATACAAACACATGCGTGCGCGGAGTTATATGTCACATATGTATGTATATACGTGAGCTGCGCACACGCGGGTAACGCGATAACGACGAAAAATACTCCGTGCGCGAAAATAAATAAATAAATATCGCGGCGGATATATATTATATTCGCGTGTGCGTTTGATAACGCAGAAGAAAAAAGTCGTGTGTACGAAAGTAAAAAAGTAAAAAAAAAAAAAAAAAGAAAGAAAGGCAAAGATTAATGTCGAAGCCCCGCGGCCGAGAGTGGAAAATTCAGTCCAACGAGCGCGCGCGGGGCAGTGGAGCTCCTTATTATAGTGTATACAGCAGCGGTAGCTGCGACACGCGATCGTATTATAGGCCGAAGCGTAAAATGTGCAGCGTGCATACATGCCCATTATCGCGTCGCGTCAAAAGCTCCAGCCTGCAGCTACCTGTGATGTGTGTGTGTGTGTGTGCTTGCACCTCTACGCATTCTGGCTTCCGAATAATCATAATGATGACGATGACAAATATTATATGCACACCTCGAGTGCGTCGAGAGGCCCGAGGGGGTCATTTCGCGCGCACAAACGAGCCACGTATACACACAACAGCGGTTTAACGTATTTATATTATACGTACTCCAGAAAGCTAATCGCGCGTAAACGCGTTACGTTGTGTACTATATAACGGCGTTGATGGACTTTGCAGTATATGCACGCTGGGGTTGATTTTCGGCTTTTGCCCGCTGTGATTGAGTTTATACTGTATACGTGTATACGCAACGACATCACCCCCTTTTTTTTAATAATTTGCGGACACGGCCGCGTCGACGGGGATGATGTATCGATCGTTTATTCGCCCCCCTTCCGAGTCGTTAATTGACGCGGACGTTGCGCGGATCGACGTATACAGATACATCATCCGAGAGAGAGAGTTAGCGAGACGAGACGAGAAATAATCATCGTCGTGACTTGTGTATATCTTGCGGGAATCTTGGGGGCGCTGATCATTTGGGCGCTATTCATTCGCTCAAGGTGATGAATGAGTTTCCGTGGGTACATGCGGTTAAACTTGTTGTACTTGCCACGACGTTCTCTCGAATACGTCGAAAAGTTAATCTCGAAACCTCGATTTTATAGTTCTATCAATCTTTTTCTTTTTTCTTTTTTTATTATTTTCGTTCTAATCTAATCTATTCTCTTCTCTCCTCGACGCGGTGTACCCCCGACTATTGCATGTGTGTGTGTGTGTGTGTGCGTTACGTTTCTATATATGTACGCGTGCGTTGGCGCGCTTATCGATGCAAGCTTAATCGCCGGTGAAAAGTGCCGGAGAAATATGTAGAAAATTCAACCGCAGCGAGAGAGAAAGAGAGAAAAAGAATTAAAAACAGTGATTGACTTTCGACAAAAAAAAATTGTAATTATATTTCTTTTTTTAGTTTCTCTGGTGGAAATGCTCGACGCTGATAATGTACCGATGATCAAAAAATTACCATTCAAAGTGTTTTATAATTAAGTTATAATCGATTGTCTTGTGTGTCAAAATTGTGGAACAATTATAAAGCACATTTTAAATGATTCGAGTATCTGACACTAGATGGCGAGTACCTAAATCTGTAAATCCGCAAGTGGCAAAGTCAAAATAATTGTATAAGTCAAAGTAAAAAGTATTGAAAAGTTCAATCAATATATTTCTTCTTCTATCTAGTTTTGATCGATAAATAATCATTGAAAAAAAGGGAAGCATCATGTGACCACAAAATACTGAACAAAACGTTACACTTTGCCTTAATAAATTACCAGTTATAACGGCCCTTTCATGTCCCCAGAAATTTTTTCCTTGGCCAAAAACTAGTCGTAAAACGTTAAGCATTTCTACCAGGGTTAACGCTATTCAAATTAACGCATTCACGGAAATGAACATCGTTGCGCGCACTATACAAAACTCGTACAGCGAAGGCTGCAAAAACTCATTTCGTTACGTCGACCGACAGTATACTATATTAAAAATAATATAAAGAAAAAAAAATAACAATACAATATTTTTAGTTGCCTTAACAAAATTAGCTTATTGTTGGGCTAAAATTAGCGCATTGTTGCGCGTTGCCAAAAAATTTCAGTCGCACCTGCGATAGTTCTCAGTTGACGTAACCGCGCTAATGGCTTTTTTTAGCATCGCAGCATTATTGTTCACGAGTTTTGCGATTGTACGTGCGTCGCGATATTTTTTTTGTTTTTTTGTTTTTGCCGTATACACGAGACGAAAAAAGGACGATGATAATCGAGATGAATTTCAATCGATTCGAATTACGAAGCTTCGACACCCAAGTTATTGAATAGATTCGAGCGATGGCGCCGTAATTTTCATCTTCGCTCATTGTGTCCCGTCGTATAATTCCATTAATTAATATCATTCCCGCGCCGAGATAAGTCGGCGAATCGAAATTCTCTTCGTCGCTGCAGCGCGCGCCGAGAGTTTCTCACCTATATAATAATAATAATATAATTAAATCCTATAAGTACATAATCTCCAGCGACAACGAAGCGCGCGAGAGAGAGAAGAAAAAAGAAGGTAATCATCGATAATTCGCTCCACTTATATATAAATCCTCGCAAACAATCAATTTCCATCGTGTATATGTATATAATACCTGGGTATGAGCTTGTCCTCGAGCATGGTCGGCAGATCGTCGCAGTCCTCCTTCAGGGCGGCGAAGAAGTCCTGAAACTTGTCGGGGAAGCTGCTGACGGGCGGCGGACAGGTGGTGGTCGTCGTCGAGGTGCTGGCCGTGCAGCCGCTCGCACTAGTCGAGGCGCTCCCCCGCCTGCTGCTGCCGGCGCTGTTGCTTCCGCTATTTTTTCTCGTTGATTGTTGTTGTTGTTGTTGCTGTGGTTGTTGTTGATCACCGTTGTACCAAGACGACGGCACGGTCGACGTCGTCGCCATGATATTATCGACACGAGAATTATTTATTTAACTTTATTTTTTATTTACTTCTTTGGCAGTTTGACAGGCTCTCGCGTCGAGATGTGATTTATATATCTGAGAAAAGATCGAGAGAGAGAGAGATGTGAAAGACGAGACGTCACACGCAATGTCACATTGGTCGGAGAGGATCATCCTCTTTTAGATTAGAGAGAGATAGAGAGACGGAGATTCGCGGATCGATAGGATACAAATATGTGTGTAACAACGAGATCCTGCGATAATAGCCAACAATAATAACGTCGTAATTAATAATCGCTTCCTAATTGGATCTATATTTATAATGCGGATTCGACTTCGCGGGGGTATTATATATGTATCATATTATAATATCAGAGTAACGCGCAGTTGTCGAAACGGCACGTGTTATCCGTATAACTTTCGCCCTTTATACCCGCTACACATACAGCAGAGTTACCAACGATATGATCCGCTTGTGCCACTGCTATTATTATGTATGAAAAGAAAAAAAAAACCTCCCGGAGCTTTAAACGCGTATACGCAGCAGCAGCAGCAGCGATCGAGAGTCGTAAACGCGCAATACGCCGCAGCAGCAGTAGCACGTAAAATATCTAATACCACCTGCGTTCTTATATACCGAATGCAGAGAGTTTTTTTTTATATGCACCTGGGAGAGAGCTGGTAACGTTACACACACACAGACGCGAGTCTCCGTGCATCGTAGCCGCTGTACGGGAGCTTTGCATATTTTAACGCGCGTATACCTACTGTATACGGAGTATAGTTTGCGGAGCTTGCGATCCGAGCTAAGGCGCAATATTCGTCGTCGTGCCGTATATAATGCCTATATAATACGCCGTATTATGTGTACATATCGTTGCCGATGAAAACCAAACGCACAAGTTATATCGCTCGCGAAGGGTCGTTATATGATAATGCCGCGTGTGCGAAGCAATTATCCTCGCGCGTATGGGTCTACGTTGGTGAGCTTTTTTTCTCATTTTTTCTCTCTCTCTTTTTTTTTGTTATCTTGACGTTTGTTTCCTCGCAAGCTCTCTATATAGCTGCTCCTACTTTGAGCCCTCGAGTTCATTTATAGATGTCAAATCGCGCGCGCGCGTCGAGGGGCTTGTAATCGGAATCGAGATCTCTCCGATTTAACTCTGTAATACAGAGAAAAGTCGGCTCGAGATCGGGGAAGAGACGTTGGAAGAGAGCAAGGATGAATGAAAAAAAAAAAAAACATAGAATCGGCTTTGGGATAATCCATCGTAATGTATTATTTATCGTTGTTCTTTACGCGCTCGAGCTAACACGCACCGCGTACTCGCTCGCGATAAATAGTAAGTCAGCGATCGTAATGTATTTTTCGTACGAAAAAACAGAAAAACCTTGAAAGAGTCATTATATTACTCGGAAATTTCATCCTCCCCGAGCCGAGCGCGCTTAAACCGAGTAGTCTTGCAAGCTCCAGCTCGAGCTCGCACGTGTCTATACGCGGTACATGTATTACGGGTCTCGGTTAAAGAGTCGAAAAGCTGCGTGGCATTGTTGCGTATAGCGGAGCAACAAGAAGAAAAATAATAGAAAGTATAATATGATGAACGATCGAGAGCGACCGCAGACAGGCGAAAACGATTTGTCGCTGTCGTCTCTCTCTCTCTCTTTCTCTCTTTTTCTTTCACACACACTTGTATTCGCGCCGCGAATGAAATGCTTTTTTTTTCTGCTCTCGCGCGCGTCAAAATAAAAAAAAGACCATCGCTGCTTATACTCCCACGCACATACACAAAAAAAAGGATTGAATTAATGCATACGAGAATTCGTACCATTTGATTATCCTTTTTATCCTCGCGCGCACTTTCTACTCCGCGCACTCGTGCCCGTCGAAAGTTATCGACATCATCATCGTTGCGTTAAACACGCACCACGCACTCGCGCACAAACACTGGCTTTTCTTACGATATTATTTTTTTTTTTTATTTTTCTTTGATTTTGCACACACGCACACACACCGCGCGAACACACACTTCGCGTTTCCCTTTTGGTTTTTTTTTTGGTAATAACGAATAACGAGGGCGATGAGGACGATGCGCGCGCCCGTCGCTGGGAAAGACTGCGCGTACACTGAAAGCTCGGGCACCCACTCGGCGAGAGGTGCATGCCTCCGCGCTTTTCCACCACCACCACCACCACCAGCAGCGCTACCACCTCAACCACCGCTATATATATACGAAATAATAGTAATAACGATACCGCACTGACAAAGCCGCCTCTCTCGTATACTCGCGTGCTTGCACATATCTCTGCTCCCCTCTTCTTCTTCTCGGCGGCGTGGTGCGCGTGTTATGCCGTGCTCGCGTTCAAGTTCGCGCTCCCCCACACCCCCTCTTCTGCCTCTTCTCCCCCGTGGCGTTGTTGTTGTTGTTGCTGCTGCTGTTGAAATGTCGGAGCTTTTGTTCGCCAGCGATACGCTCGCAACCTTATACGAGAGCGAACAATTCGAGCGTACATACACGTGTGTATAGGGTACATATAATATACATCACTTTTAATGATCATTGTTTTGCGAAATATTTTCGGTAAATTCTCGCGTGCACTTGTGTCCTCTGCGTATATATTGTATAATACATCGAGAGAGAGAGAGAGAGAGAGAGAGAGTCGCGCGGTTATAAACATGTCTCGCGCGCGTTATTCACGTTTTACGATCTCTCGGCGCGCGCGACGCGAGCCCTGCGCGCGGCCGCGTGCTCGTCGTGAGATGCCAAAAGCTCGCTATGCGTTACGTACTTGACGTAGCGGGCAATAAAAATTTTTCCACGCCGAATTGTTTGGCACGCGGCGCGGATGTATGCACACAACACAGAAATGCACAGAAGTATGTTATCGAAGCCCACGCGTATACGTATATAAAATAGCTCTAAGCTCTCTCTCTCTTTCTCTCGTCACGCACATTATAAAGGCGATCTCTACTCTCTACTCTCTCGCTAGTCCATTTGAATTTTGCGGAATATATAGAAAATCGATAAGCCCGAGCTTGTGTGTGTGTGTGTCGTACGATACGCGCGACGAGAGCTTGATTTTCCGGCCGTATCATTTCGAGAGTATACAATACGCGTCGCGCGCAATTCGTCGTACATATGTACGTACGTACGCACGTGCGTACCTTGGACACGGGCTATACAGCAGCTGCTGCTGCTGCGCCTCTCGTTATTTGTTTTCGTTCGACGTTATATTTACGCGCAAACGCGTGTCCGGCGATCCGAGCTCTCTCGGATCCGAATACGAGATATCGAGAGCTTTCGTCTATATACGCCGTGTATACATTATGCCAGTGCTATAGGCGCACCGAAGCGTCGATGTTATCCGAGCGTATAATGTATACCCGGCCTTCCATCTACGAATCGAGATTGTTTTTACTACTTTTTTTTTTTTTGCTTGTTTTCATGGTCATGGTTTCTGGGTCGTTGCTTCTCGCGATTCGACGATAATAATATGTTTCTCGAGAGATTTTCCGAATCGGCTCGGTATAAATCGACGCGATGTATCCATGCTTGCAGGCGGTTTAGCGCGTAAAATATAAAGAGCGAGTCGCGAAGCTCTGCAGCGGGTAAGCAGCTTGGAGCTTTTGGATTCCTGTATTACCCACGACGGCCCGCTGACACCGACGACCGGGCGTGTACGTATGATAAGCTTCGGTTAGAATCGTTCCTGTCTTACCGTCGTGAGGTTTTTAATAGTCGTACGCACGGGAAAGAAATCGATTTTAACGAAGGGTGCATCGTCGAGCGAAATTTAAATACGTTATCTTGCTATTTGCGTGGAACTATGTCCTTTTTTATGTTTCAAAATCTATTCTTTTGTTTCCTTAGGAAAGTAATGAGTAAAAAAGAAAATTTAACATAATTTTTTAATAATTCTATTCTTTCAAACTCTGTGAAATGAAACACTGTTCTAGAGAGCTTTTTGAAGTAACTTTTTACAAATTATGTTTCAAATTTTATGTCTCTGAGTAAGGATATTTTTAACTTTTTAACTGGGCTCAAAGTTTCAATCGAAAGCAAGCATACAGACACACGATGTGCGGGCAAAATCACACGCGCACTTTCCTGTTAACTATTTCATCTTTTATGCTTACTTTCACGGAAAGAGCTTGGTCGACGCGTCGCGAAATAAAATAAAGCGTCGATCGACGCATTCCAAAACGTGCCGTATCTCGAGTTCTGTGCGCGATAGGATGAGTTTCGTTATTGCTGGCCGTGACTCGCTCAGTTTGTCTCGAGAATTCGGCGTTTGTATCTATACGTTTTATTTGTTACGACGCCGCTGCGTGAACAGCAACCGATTTATTAATTTCATACGACGCTTAATTTGTAGTTTGCGGAACACGATGTCCGACAATGGTTTCGATGTATTTTATCATTCTGATAATTGCATTTGCGAGAGATGTCATTATTACGAAAGTGACGACGAATGGGAATACGAATGGAGAGACCAGGTTCGAAGGTATGTCTGCGATTTCTGTATTTACGTTTCAAACATGATGATTATTTTAATGATAATTATTATTTTTATAAAAGTGACAATATGACGGCAGAAGAATATAATTTCCGGATGCACAGATTCCAAACGTATGTCTACATTTACTATTTATTTTCTAACATGATGATTATTTTAATGATAATTGTTATTTTTATGACAGTTGCGGTTGGTTTCCTGCCAAATATCTCCGGTGCAAGGGAAATGTGGAAATATTAAAGAACTTACGAGGGAAGCTCAATTGGGAGATGGAAGAAGAACGACATAAATTTCTCAATCAACTTTATCCTATACTGGCAGGTAATTGGGTGGGTCCACCTCCAAATCTCCGGGACATTTTTGGAAAAGGCGAAATTGATTGGCTTCTCGCGGAGTCTGTGAAAAATAAACACGAAGACACGCCCTTTCTCGTCGACTTCTTAATTTGCACTGGCTACAAAGACGAGCCTGAAGTCGATAAAGACGGCAAGACAATAATGCGTCGCACTACTGCCATACATCATGCGGCTAAAGTTAACCACGGCCACTATTACATCGATAATCTATTCAAAATATATAACAGGTTTGACGTTAATTACACCGACGAGACAGGATTTACGCATTTTCATGCGGCCTGTAAATTTGGCCGTCACGACGTCGTCAAGAAATTTCTCGAGCTCGGCCAGGATCCCGATTGTCTCCCTCACGAGGAATCAAATGGTCCACCTTTACACTATGCTCTGATCCATAGTCGTAAGACGGTCGCGCGATTACTGCTGAGAAGCGGCGCCGACCCGAATTCGCTCAACGCAATGAAGTCGACACCTTTGCACGTCATTTGCCAGAGATACCAATATCAGGACGATGATTTGGCGGAGATATTTTTCAAGATCAACGATCGCAAGCGTCAACGGGTGCAAGTCCACGCCCTGGACGAGTTCGGTCGGACGCCGCTGCAACGGGCCGTGGCGAATCTCATGCCGAAAACCGTCGATATCCTTCTAGATAATGGCGCTGATTTGTCTGGCTTCGTGTTCCCGACCGAGAGTCACTTCGACGAGCGCCTCAAACGGTACAAAAGAGCATGGATCGGATCGAAATTAGAAGTAGCGCTTCACGCGCTGAAGGTCGTCGAGTGCCTCGAAAAAAGAGGATACGAATCGGACCGTATCGATGCCCTGAAGATTATGAAGATATTCGCCGAGCTCGAAATGTTCCCGAAATCGGCGGTTCTTAAAGAATGTCGTCACGACGAAGACGAGTATCCCTCAGGAGTGGAACGGAATACGATAAGGGATAACGATCCGAGTCTGTTGCTGTACGACCAGCTGATCCAATTGCGACCCAAAGAGGCGGCGAAACTAGTCACGAATTCGGATTACTCGAAGTTGTCGCGCTCGATCGATGCCAAGTGCTCGCACACAGGAATACCCCATACCGCTTGTACGGTGCATCTGTGCGAGACGATGTCCAGAGAATTTTTTCGGCGTTGGGCACTGGATCCTCTCTTGGAGCTCACTCACGGCCGACTGCCAATTCCGTGTTGCGAAATGATCATTGATAATCTAATGAACGAGGATTTGTTGAGAATATGCCTGGCAGCTGAAATCATTGAAAACGAACAGAGCCAAATGACGTGAGTGCGTTTGCCATGATAATATTCATTTTACGGACTTCACTAAATAATAGTTCGTTTATGCTACGTTTCAACCTTCCAAGGCTATTATTTTCAAAGCAAGGACTTCAAGGAATTGCACTTTTAATTTTTAATTAATATAAAAGCTAAAATATTTTTCTTAGTGGAACAGATGGAAATAAAATTGATGAACTAAATCATACAGCATATAGAGTTGAAGCAATGAATTTGATTTGGATTCATTATTGCTTTCGCGTAGAGGAAGCTATGTGATAGGCTCGAAAATGAGATTTTGATCCAGACGTCGTAGGAAAATTTGGTTTACATATTTGAAAACTACGTTGAATTACCAACAAATGTCTGTATGTATGTTGACCTTCTCACTCTTTTAGCTAAAATAAAAGTATAGTCTTCATTATAGTATTTACTTAGTCATATCTAAAATACCTAAAGTAAAACGGACTGAAATCAGTTTAATCACAGAGTTTAAGTATATGTTAAGAAAAGAATGTTTGTCAAATAGAAAATACCCTATTACCAAAATTTTCGAACAACTCATAGAAATATGACTAATTTGTCTTACGTGATTGCTTGACATATTAATTACGATGTAAACAAAATTACAAAGACTGAATATAAAAGTTCAAAGTATACAGGAGAATTGAAATGAGAACAGTAGAGAAATAATAGTACCAGTAGATAGATATTTCAATTTAAAAGTGAAAAGTTGAGAGCTTTGTGCAATGTTAGCTTCGATAGAACATAAATTCGAAAATCAAAATAGCAAAATACGTCACCAATGCGATTATTGCGGTAAGATTTTATCAACTAAACGAAATTTGAACAATCACGTGGATGGTGTTCATTTGAAGCTAAAGAAATTTGTTTGCGACGATTGTGGACAGTCTTTTGTCATGAAAGAACGTTTGAATAAGCACATTAAGAATGTCCATCAAATAATAAAAAATCACTCTTGCGACGCGTGCGGAAAGAATTTTTGTTATAAAAGTGAGTTAATTAGACACATTGATGAAATCCACGAAAAAATCAAAGATCACAAATGTGAAGAGTGTGGCAAGTCTTTTGGGCGAAACAGCTGTTTGATGAGACACATCGATGCAGTTCATTTAGAACTGAAAGAACACATGTGTGAGGAATGTGGGAAGCCTTTTGGTGATAAAATTAACTTGAATAAACACATTGATGTAGTACATAAAAATATCAAAGATCACAAATGCTTCGAGTGCGGCGAGTCGTTTGGATATAGAATGAATCTGATGAGGCACACCGATGTAGTTCATTTGAAACTAAAAGAACACATATGTAAGGAATGTGAAACATCTTTTGGATATAAACGTGACTTAAATAGACACATTGCCGAAGTACATAAAAAAGTTAAAAATTACAAATGCGAGGAGTGTGGCAAGCTTTTTGTACGGCAAACCCATGTGATGAGGCATATAGATGTAGTTCATTTGAATCTGAAAGAACACACGTGTGAGGAATGTGGGAAATCTTTTAGTGAAAAAAGCCACTTAAACAAACATATTGCCACAGTTCATAAAAAAATAAAAAAAGACAAGTGCGAAGATATATCGAGTTTTTTTCCACAAATGATTACTTTAAAGCACCCTCAGGTGCAATTCATTAAAAAATAAAAGAACACATCAGAAAAGAATGTTGCAAAGCTTTTAGTCCGATTACTATTTTTCAGAAGCACGTAATCGCAACTCATCGACATATTAAAAAATTAAGAAAAATCACGAAAAAACGGACCCTGCATTCGGATTCAGCGACTGAAATAACATAAAAATATTTCAATGAAGTCCACGGATGTTAAACATATTTATTTTGCTTATAAATTTTTTATTTCTATTTCTACTATTTTCAATATATGCGACATTTAACAATTGTTTTAAAATATAGTTGATATGTTCATTTCTATAAATGACGATAAACTCTATTTTTTAATTAAATTATTTTCTATTTACTATCATTAAAAAGTACAACTCCTTGACAAAAAATTACGATGTCTCGACGTTTTATTGCATTCCTATAAAAATTTATCATAGTTAATCATAAAAAAATTTTATATTCATTCCGATTTTGGAATTTATCAATTAACTTGAACTTTTTTAGTTACTTGCCATTTATTTTAGTTTATTTGTTAAATTAATAATTCATTTTCAATTATTTAATTAATTCAATTTTATTATTTGGAACGAAGGGCATGTGGTCTACAAACTCGTACAGATATTGATTGTCGTTGAGTTGTTGAATTCGTAGCAAAGACGAAAAAAATGAAAGAAAAAACAATTGTATTGCTTGAAAATAGTATTTGGTTTTATGATTATCTGAAAAGGTCTCGAGGTTTTTTTCGGCTTCATTGGAAGAGCCTACGGAAGGAGTTAATTATTTTGATAATTCAGACCTGTTGTTATTTACACCCGTCAAAAGTGTATCGTAGGGAACGGTTGCGGACAAAGAAAATTATAAGTTAAATAAAATACAAATCATAAAATAATAATAAATAGAAAAAGACGTGAATAATTCATCAAAATTGTTAACTAACTCACATAAATACAAGTAATTTTCTTAAGTGATGACTCGACGAATTAATTCCATAGTAAACAATATTTCAACTACTGAATATAATAGTTCAAAGTATACATGAGATTGAAAATTAGAACAGTACAGATGTAGTAGTACCAGTAGGTAGATAGTACCATTGAAAATTGAAAAGTCAAAGTTTGTTACAATGTCAGCCTTGGTAAAATGTACAGTCGGAAATCAAAATAGCAAAATACGACACAAATGCGATTATTGCGGTAAGATTCTCTTAACTAAACGAAATTTGAAGAATCACGTGGATGGTGTTCATTTGAAGCTAAAGAAATTTGTTTGCGACGATTGTGGACAGCCATTCAGTTCTAATTGTAACTTGAATAGACACATTGTCACAGTTCATGAAAAAATCAAAGACCATAAATGCGAAGAATGTGGCAAGTATTTTGGACATGTGGAGGAATGTGAAAAGTCTTTTGGTGAAAAAAGTAACTTGAATAAACACATTGCTGAAGTACATAAAAAAATCACAGATCACAAATGCTTCGAGTGCGGCAAATCTTTTGGAAAAAAGGGTAATCTGATGAGGCACATCGATGCAGTTCATTTGACAATCAAAGACCATAAATGCGAAGAATGTGGCAAGTATTTTGGACATGTGGAGGAATGTGAAAAGTCTTTTGGTGAAAAAAGTAACTTGAATAAACACATTGTTGAAGTACATAAAAAAATCACAGATCACAAATGCTTCGAGTGCGGCAAATCTTTTGGAAAAAAGGGTAATCTGATGAGGCACATCGATGCAGTTCATTTGACAATCAAAGAACATAAATGCGAAGAATGTGGGAAGTTCTTTGGACAAAAAACTTACCTGATGAGACACATAGATTTAGTTCATCTCGGAATGAAAGAACACATGTGTGAGGAATGTGGAATGTCTTTTGGTGAAAAAAGTAAATTACATAGACATATTGCCAGGGTACATGAAAAAATAAAAAATCACAAATGCTTCGAGTGTGACAAGTCGTTTGGAGAAAAGTCTTGTTTGATGAGACACATCGATGCAGTTCATTTGAAACTCAAAGAATTTAAGTGTGAGGAATGTGGAAAGTCTTATGGTAAAAAAAGGGACTTGCATACGCACATTGCTACAGTTCACGAAAAAATCACAGACTACAAATGCTTCGAGTGTGGCAAATCGTTTGGACAAAATAGTCATCTGATGAGGCATATCGATGCAGTTCATTTGAAACTAAAAGAACACATATGTAAGGAATGTGAAAAATCTTTTGGATATAAACGTGACTTAAATAGACACATTGCTGTAGTTCATGAAAAAGTTAAAGATCACAAATGCAAAGAGTGTGACAAGTCTTTTGGACGAAAAAGTGATCTTATGAAGCATATAGATGTAATTCATTTGAATCTGAAAGAACACATGTGTGAGGAATGTGGCAAATCTTTTGGTTATACAAGTAATTTGAATAAACACATTAGTGTAGTACACAAGAAAATCAAAGATCATAAATGCGAAGAATGTGGCAAGTTCTTTGGACAAAAAATTAATATGATAAACCACATAGATTCAGTTCATCTCGGAATCAAAGAATATATGTGCGGAGAATGTGAAAAGTCATTTCGTAAAAAAAGTACCTTAGATAACCACATTGACACAGTTCATAAAAAAATAAAAGATTACAAATGCTTGAAGTGTAGCGAAACTTTCGGACAAAAAAAGGATATGATGAAACACATAGATCTTGTTCATTTGAAAAACAGAGAAAACATGTGTAAAGATTGTGGAAAATCATTTGTTGCTAAAACGGACTTACTTCTACACATTACTGCGGCTCATAAAAAAATCATAGATCACAAATGCTTCGAGTGTGGTAAGACTTTTGGACGAAAGAGTAATCTTATGCGACACATTGATGTGGTTCATCTATTAATCAAAGAACATATATGCAAAGAATGTGGAAAGGCTTTGGGTTCTAAAAAAGACTTGAATAATCACATTAGTGCAACACACAAAAATATCAAAGATCACAATTGCTTCGAGTGTGGCAAGTGTTTTGGACAAAAAAGCAGTTTGATGAGACACATAGATGAAGTTCATTTAAAACTCAAAAAATACAAATGTGAAAAATGTGAGAATATTTTTAGTAGAAAAAAGCACTTGCTTACACACATTACTACGGTTCATAAAAAAATCAAAGATCACAAATGTTTCGAGTGCGGCAAGTCGTTTGGAGAAAAGAGTAATTTGATGAAACACATAGATTTAGTTCATTTGAATCTGAAAGAACACACGTGCGAGGAATGTAGGACATCTTTTGGTGAAAAAATTAACTTACACAGACATATTGCCACAGTCCATAATAATATCAAAGATCACTAATGCTATGAGCGTAGGAAATTTTTTTGGTTATTAAAGTGATTTGACAAAGCACATAGGTGCAGTTCATTTGAAACTTAAAAGACGCATGTGCGTGGAATCTGGGAAAGCTTTTGATTATAAACAGGACTTGAATAAACATATTTCTACAGTTCATAAAAACATCAAAGATTATAAATGTGAACAGTGAGGCAAGTCTTTTAAATACTGATTAAAATACTGATCAAAATACTGATTTGCAGAAACAAGTAAAAAGAGCCCATTGAAAAATGAAAAATTATTTATCCAAAGACTTTTACATGTTCTTGGGCTCTAGTGTAATTTGATAAGATATTATGCACGATTGAAGTGCGTTAGACGTACAAAAGGATAAAGAAATAAAAATTGATGCAAACTCAGTATCAACTTAGTTGTAGAACTCAAACAATATGATTTTGAAAAATAACGGGAAGATTAACGTGAATTATTAATTTGTTTTCATGCTGAATATTGTAACCTTTATTACCGATTTTTCAAAACTATTGAAAACACCAAAAAACCGACTCTGCATTCGGATTCATCGATTCAAAAACATCAAATTTTACCTCTGCAGTCCTTGAATGCGAAATTTTTTTACTTTAGCTTATAATTGTTCATAGTATTGACTTATATTTCTTTTAAAATATGTGATATTAAACAATTAAGAAGTAGTTGAAATGTATTTGTTACTATAAGTGTTGACAAATTGTGTTATATGAGTAGATAATTTTTATTCATTACTATTTCAAAGTTAAGCTCTCCGACGAAAGAATTACGATATATTAATGTACCATAGTTTATAATAAAAAATTAAATCTTTATCGCAATTTTTGAATTTATTCTTTCGTTCAAACTTTAATTTTATGCATGTTAAAATTGCATTTCCATAAATACATCGCAGCGAATCTATGCTCAAATGTAATTTATCATAATAACTGAGGTAGATTAGTTGATTAATAGTTGAATATAATGGAATTATTTTTTTTTACTTCCAATGTAGGGGTTTCCTGAGAATTCAGATGAAAAGAAAAAAAATTTTTTTGGCCCTTTATATTCAGTAGAAAAATAATATCAATCATAGGTCAAAACATTGCAAAGCTTACTATGTTTACATTATTCCTTATAGGCGTTTAATTCGACTCTTGTAGAGAATTCGACACACGAGATATCATCTGTGTTTAGTCGTTCTCTGCCGTACGTAGTTCAGTAACATCACGACGCCGATGCGTAAACAGACGATCTTATCAATTCGAATTAGCTGATTCTCGTGAAACATATTGAATTCAATAAATAGTTACAAGTGGCTGTGCGAGTGTAAATGAAAATGGCCGCAAGCGACACCGACTGCTTAAAAAATCTCAAGAGTCTGCGGCAAAAAGTCAATTGGGGGCTGGAAACGGATCGACGCGACTTACTCCGCCGACTCGACACTTTGATCAGCGATTGGCAGGGCCAACTTCCGAATCTCCGTGAATTTTATACGGACTACGAGATCGAGACGCTCCTCTGCGACGCCGTCGATCTTTCGGCCGAAGAGACGGAAGGCGTCGGCGGGCCGGGATCGCGATTCGTCGCGTTCGTAATCAAGACCGGCTACAGGGACGAGCCCGAGCTCGACGAGACGGGCCAGACGGTGTTGCCTCGCACCACCGCGATACATCGGGCCTACAGCGTCAAGAACTTCTCCATCTTGCCGGCTCTGTTCGAAATCTACGACAATTTCCGCGAGGTCGTCTACAACAAACGCGTGTTGACGCACTTTCACGTGGCCTGCATAGCCGGCCTCGACGAGGTCGTGCAAAAATTTTTCGACGTCGGCCGGGGTCCCAATAGCATCTGGCCGAAGAGAGGCGATTCGCCGCTACACCTGACCGTTGACGGCCTGCACAGGAGGACGGCCGAGCTGCTGCTGAGACACAGAGCCGCCCATCCCAATTACCCCAACGGTGATGGATCGTTGGTGCTGCACCTCGTCGCGAAGAAGGGGGACAGCGACGAGGCGCTGGACTACGCGAGGATGTTCTTCGAGATCAACGAGGAGATGAATCGCGAGGTGGTGGTGGACGCTCGGGACAGGCTGGGTCGGAGCCCGCTGAACCTGGCGCTGGAGCTGGGGCACGGGAGACTGGCCGAGCTGCTGCTGAGACGCGGCGCGGATCCCAATTATCCCAACAAGGACGGCGCGACTCCTCTGCACGTAATCTCGGCGCGCCAGAGCGACGACGCGGACGAATTGGCGAAGCGGTTCTTCGAGGTCTGCGAGGATGTAAATCGGCCGGTGCGGATCGACGCGCGGGACGGCTCGGGTCTGACGCCGTTGGAGGTGGCCGTGGCGAATTTCGTGCCCGCCATGATCGACGCGCTCCTGGACAAGGGCGCCGATCTGTCCAGCTTCGTCTTTCCCACCTATCATTACTCCGCCGAGGCTTTCGAGGCGGCGCATCGCAAGAGGATCGACGTGAAAACGAGACTGCTGACTCGCGTTCTGGGCTGCGTCGAGCGTCTCGAGGCACGAGGCCACCGACTGGAGCCGCGCGACGCCCTGACGATCCTGAAACTGTTGCGCGCGTACAAATTGCTCCACGACTCGAACGAGCTGCCCGGAACCTGGCGCACCGACGAGCAATTCCTGAGTCTGGTCGAGCGATGCGCCTTCAAGCCGGGCACGTCGTTTCGCGACTTGATTCTGTTGAGACTCGACGAGGCGTCGAAACGGTTCAACAGGGTCACGGACTTTTTGCCGCTCTTGAATTCGGACGAGTTCTCGAGTCTACCGGGAACGACTCGCGACAGGTGCCTCAATTATCTGAGCGAGATAATGACGAGGGGATTTTTGCGTCGGTGGTCGCCGATAATTTTTCAGGATCTGGCGCGCTACGAGCTGCCGACTCTCTGCTGTCGTAAAGTCGTCGCGATGCTGAGCGTCGGTGATTTACGTAAAGTATGCTTGGCAGCGGAAATCGTCGCGAACGAGGAGAGTCAAAGTACATGATAACAATTGCTATGAGGTATTTAAAAAAATGTTTTCACATTAAAATTAAGGTTTTTTTTTATTTTACAATTTCTATGGTTTTTTTCAGGCTACGAAATTGAAGAACTTTAAATCCTCTTAATTATTCTTAATCGATCTGGGAATTAAATAATTTTATTTAAAACTGATTAAATAATTTGTTAGTTGAAAATTTAAAATATTATTTGTATGGATGCCTAATTTTCATGATGTACCAAATAAAACTTGACATAAAATTTACGAGATTAATTGTAAATTAAATAAAACAGTGGATTGGATTCGAGTTATTATTCTTAAAAAACTGAATCTAGTTGAACGATGCATTTACGATACTTATTAAACAATTTAGGTATCGATAAGGATTTGAAAAAAAGAATTTTTTGTATTTAGAAGCAGAAAAATATTCTAAATGACAGTTATGTTCAATTTGTTAGGACGAAAAAATAGTAATGGCTAATTTTTCGATAATTTCCTTTATATTTTTTCATATCCAAACTTGCACTGAATGATGGAAAATCGTTGAAATACTCGATCGGAAAACTAAGATTGGGTTTGATTTTGAAGCTAAGTTTGTTCTTGAACTGTAACGCTTGCATCAGATAACGAAAAATTTTAGACGGGTGTGATATTTTATATCTCTGTGAAAATGCGTTGTTTATAACGCGCAAATTGATTACGCCATAGTTCACGGAAAAAAATTAAATTTGACATTTGTAGCTATGTACCTACTTTTTATATTACAAACCAGAAGTCAAGGGCGGAATTGATCAGAAAATATATTCCATGCTAATGCTGTGCGCTGCGTAACGCATATAGCCTTGCGCATATAGCGTTTTTATACAGAACTATTTTACATCGCTACAGCCTCCTAAACAACAAAAAAATATCGATATAGTTGATGCAAGAATGTACCACGTCTACTGCCGTATTATTTAATAAATAAAAAACTGGGGCGCGAAATAACAGCAATTTTACGGGTAAGGATTGCTTAGAATACAATAAATAAAGAAAATACTTGATCAAATATTCATTGCATCATATTTAAACTATCAAAGTGCGTTTGCACGTGCACAATAACTTAAAAAATAAATAATGAAAATTAATGAGAAAAAATGCATCTTTTTCGTAACACGATAAAAAAAAATTATAAAATGTTTTATTGGTACTTGTTTGGAGGTACAAACAAGTTCTTTGGAGGATCAAATTATCATGAAAACTTTTTGAGCCGATTTACATTGCGTCATTGTAAGATTAATTAATTAATTAATTGATGTATGAAGAATCAAAGTGTATCGTTCAGTGTGTTTATGATGAACTCCATACTATAGGCCCATCGCAATTAAAAATCTGAGATGATGAATGATGCCTTGTTTTGATTTATTCAAACATAAAAAGTTTCATGTACATGCGAGTTTTTATTTGCTTAAAAAATGTTTTATAGTTAAATAATGTTACATGATTATTGTAAAGTTTCCTAACGTTCAGACATTGATTGTATAATGTTTGGAACTATTTACTCAAATTATGAAAAAAAGTAGTTTTTTCAAATAATTAATGCAAAAAAGAAGTCCCAGGCTGCAATCTCACCTCAGCTGTGATGGATCACGGTTTTTTCTGGTTTTTGATTTGGTAAAAATATGTCTATGAAATATTAGCTATTTCTAAAATAAAGAGATTTCATTGCCATTATGTATGACATTCCTGTATTGACGACCTTGAATTCATTTAAAAAATTAATATTCTTATTAGTGCTATGGGTAAGAAATGTTTTATTTACAAAAGTAACAAGGCTAAAGTCTACAGGAATTCCAGGACCTGCGATCCAGCCAAATGGCTTAAATGCCCGGATCATGATCATCAGCAAGTAGAGTCGGTTTTTCGCAGTCCATTCGTACCAATCAGTAGCATAACTAAAAAATGATAATTTTCGATATAGCCTCTATTGAACTCTCACTTATGACATTTGTTTTACCATGCAACTAGAAATTCATTATTTTTATCGAGTATCATTTGACTCGCAAGACACAGGATGAATAGACTAAGAATATTTGCCACAAATGCTAACGTTAGTTTTGTAGCATTTGTATCAAATCCTGTTTTAATTTGAGCTATTATCTGACACATAATGTCGATGTATTAAAAAACGAAAGAAAAATTATTCAAGTAAAAGCAATTACCAAGAATCCAATAACTGTAAACATCAGTAGAAAATTGCATAAAGCACCGAATAATAGATTTCGAGCAATTTTTTCCGCACTAAAACTTAATCTGTAATTTTATTTTATTTTAATATCTATCATGTTCAATTTGATGAAAAAAATTTTTATTGATATTTAACTCAATAACTTTGTGGTGATTTTTAATTAAGTTAATTAGTTTACGTTCGATTTTGAAATTAAAATGACTTTTTGATGTCACCTCGTTTTTGATCTTCAAATCATCGGCGATTTTATAAATTTTTTCACTACAAATAAAAGTGATTATTTCTCCCCGTAATTAAAAAAATATGATTGAACATTAGATGTCCATCTTTCTGATTTGTTCTTACCACAAAAGATGACTTCTCGAATAGATGAAAACACTATATGTCACATACAAACTTACAAAATAACACATTATATAAGTAACAAAAACAAATTGCATAGTTTCTAAAACCAATATGTGAATGAAATAATCGTCCAAATTAACGAAATATTTGGAGTAAAGAATCGGGTGGTCCGACTTTTGTAATTTATATTCCATGAGAGGTCCAACATAAGTGCAAATGCTATACGCAATGGCACTTCCACCTACAAGAAAATCGCATCAAATTAAATAGCTTAATTTTTATTTCAAATATACATTGATATTTACAGAACTGAAATACTCCTATTTTGTTACTTTTTTTCCACACTTTTAAGAGATTTTTTTTTTCTTCACAATTTTTTTCCATAGTTAATTGTTTTTGTACTACAGTACTTATACCGAAAATCTATTGTAAATTGCATAAGTTATTGCACGGGTACATTTTAATAACATTAAAATTAAAAATTGACTCATACTTCTTTATTTTTTAGTATCCCTATTATGTAAAATGTGAAGGCGAATAATATTACTGACAGTTGAAAAATTATATCTATCAGAATAAGCATATCAATTTTTTTTGAAAAATATACTTCTTCATACAGCTGGGCAGTCTTAAAATCGTTGATTTTATTATTATGAATCAAATAAAAAATTGAACCATATCTAAGAATTTAACATATCCTCACCACTCCAAATAAACAAACCGATAATGTAGATAGTACTGCAATCCTACCAATTATGTTAATCCTATGATTATTATACGGCCATAAAAAAATCATCTTCGTTGTCCACAGAAAAAAATATGCATGTTCTAATAAAAATGTTTCCGCTGGTTTCGCCATTTTTAAAATCCATGCAAGTTGAATACAATTTTTTAACTGATGTAGACTCATTGTGGTTGCCATAAACAAATTTTTTCCTTAGGGTTGTTTTTTCATTGTATAAATTATAAAGTAGAATGAAATGAAATAAAGAGAAATAAATTATAATTTCTTTGAAACAAATGTTACTAGTTAAATTGCTTACTCGTGTACTGATTTTTTATGTATGTATGTTTTATGTTTTATGTATGTTTAGGTATTACTTTCAATAATCAAGAGGTACGGTAGCACCTTGCCGGCAAAGTATAAAAATAAATTTATTTAAAATTTATTTAAAATTATTTCAAAAAAAATTTATTTAAAAGAATAAAATTAAAAAAAAAATAAAATAAACAAAAGACGGACAAAAGAACAAACACGAACATAAAAGTAGGTAGCGTCAATTGTTTTTTCCTCATTCGCGCGCATCCAAAGTTTCACTGTGAAAAAAAGTTGCAGAAAAAATTATGACAAAATCATCGTTTCATCTCGTAAGTCATAATTTTCCCATTATTTAAATATCATTTTTCTAAAAAAATAAAAACGTGTACGCGCAGAATTAAAACATCATGAGTTGATTGTTCGACGATATCAATTGAAAGGTGATACAAGGGCATGCAAGTAATATGGACGTGTCAAGGCGATATGGCAACTTCGTTTTATTACCAACTGAACCTTAATATTGTAAATTTGCATAGCTTTTTCCTAGCACTGTCTTATCAAAAAGGTTGTGTGGAGCTCTCCATTTTGTTTCTATCAATAACTGTTTCTTATAATTTATCTAATTTCATGTAATAGTTTCCCCGAAAATCAGGATCAAAATGTTTAATTCCATAGGAACTAAAATTTTAATTCCATTTTTCCAGATAATTAGCAAATACAATATTGTGCCGTTATTCACGGCAACAATATAGGATTTCACAGAGCCGCGATTCAAAAATTGATCTATCAAAAGAGATGTGCCAATAAACAATTTAATTGCTCTATGGATAAAAGATAAGACTGTGGCCAGATCTATATTCCTAATAAATACCCACACACGGTAGCACTCGCAGAACGTGGCCGCTTTGTGATACTGTGAAATCGCATAAATTTTCTTTGACATTACCCATACCATAATTATATAAACATGAATTATTACTTTTTTTCAAAATAAACATTATGTTTCAATGTCCATGCAATTTAAATTTAACAACCTTTAATATATTTCGAATATAATTTTTTTATTGCTGCGATAAATAAGAATATTTTACTTACAAAAGTAACAGTACGGAAGTCTCCAACCTTTTAGAACTTTTGTTCTAAATTTTATCCTGCTATTACGGATATTCGGCCGCTTTAGCTCAATTTATTAAGATTACTTATTATTATTCATACGTTAAGGAAGGACATGATATATTTTCCTTTTTATATTATGGTCAGTTAAGATTTCATTATAATCATCCGACTGAGTCTGAGTCAAAGCGAAGATTGTGCTCGGACTGTATAACGTTTACATCAAACAAGGAACAATTTTAGATGGTCATGATACATTATATCTCTGTAAAATTGCATTCGATATAATGTGCAAAAAGTAAACTAGAGCTCAAAATCAAGTTCAAAAGAAAATATATTAGACTGCAAAATAATATGAAGCATCGCTCCACGCATTTCTGTGTGCGTGTTATTCTCCGTAAAACGTTTTGCCTCGCATTGTGTTATGCGATATGTTTACATTGTTGCTTCGATGCTTGGTTCAACGCGTAATATAACGAGAACGTGGCGGGACACGTCCGAGGGCCGAGGCTCACAGTGGGCAGTGCTGCGCTACACGTCGAGTCGTTCAGTTCGATACACGTTACGACGCCGCTGAGCAAAACAAAGAAAAGTCGCATTGATTCGCGAGCAGTGACACTAGTGAAAAAAAAATTAGTTTTACAATTTTCAAGTCTGTGAATATTTGTTTGATTGTGGTACACAATGAGATACTACCGCGGGGATGACTACGATTCCGACGTTGCTGGTGAAAATAATTTAGAAGAATTGAAAACCATGCGTAAAAAGCTAAATTGGGAGATCGAAGGAGAGAGATATAAATTTTTGCGTGAGTTTATCTCTTTAAGCGTCGGATGGTATCGTTCTAGACCAAATCTCGAAGAAATGTTTCGGCCAGAAGAAATCGATTGGATACTAATGGAGTCAGTGAAGAGCATAAATGACGACCACATAAATAACAAGCAAATTAATTTTGTACCTACTTTTATCGAGTTTGTGGCCAATAGCCACTACAAAGACAAGCCTGACGTTGATGGAAACGACAAACCATCGTCGCGTCGCACCACTGCATTACATTGCGCGGTTAGATTGCCCGGTTACTCTTCCCTCGTCAAGAATCTATTTAAAATATACGACAGATTCGACGTCAATTATACCGACGAGTTAGGTCTAACTCATTTACACGTGGCCTGTAAGTATGGCTGTGAAGAAATCGTAGCGAAATTTCTCGAGTTCGGGCATGATCCTAATTGCCTTGAACAGAAAAAAGCCGATTCGCCATTACACTACGCTCTGCGCTGGGGAAACAAGGAGGTGACCGAGTTGCTGCTGAGACATGGTGCAGACCCGATTTCAGTTAACAATGATGGATTGACACCTCTGCACTTTCTTTGTCTTCGAAAAGACGACGATGACTCGGCGAAGATATTCTTCGAGATAAACGACGCAAATCATCAAACAGTGCCGCTCGACGTCGTGGACAATTTGGGTCGGACACCTCTGCATATGGCTGTGGCCAGTCTCTTGCCCGGAACTGTCGATATGCTCTTGAATCGTGGTGCCGACATGTCTAGCTTTGTTTTCCCCACTGAGATAGAGAGTTACTTTGTCGAGAAATATAACTCGAAAGGTGATCTTTGGAGTGATTTAAAACTGACTCTAGCTTGCCGCGCTCTCGCCGTCGTCGACCGTCTCGAAAAAAGAGGATACCAATTGGATCGAAGCGATGCCTTAACGATCGTGAAATTTTTCGCCAAGCATGAAATTTTTAATAAGTCAGCCGATCTTGATTATTATTTGCGTTGTAGGCAAGGATTCGTTGTCGGGTTAAAAGAATTGATGTTGACTCCGAGCTTGTCGCTTCATGACCTAATATTCCGGTCACATCCCAAAGAGGAGGAAAAATTACTCACGTATTCGGACTACTCAAAATTCGAGAACTCGCATGAATTTCGGAGTAACCGTGAAGAATTTCGTCAGGCGTGTACTGCGCGTCTGTGCGAGATAATTTCAAGACGATTTTTTCGTCAGTGGGCCCTGGAACCTCTGCTGGAGCTGACGCGCCACTACCACCTGCCGATTCTATGCTGTGAAATTATCATCAAAAAGCTGAAGAGCGAGGATTTGATGAGACTGTGCCTAGCCGCCGACATCGATGCAGTAGAGGACAGTCAAGCACGTGATGTTCGTGACGAAGGTTTTTTACATTTATTTTACTCATAGTAATTGCAATCTTTTTTATTTTATTATATTACATCTTTTGTACATTGTTTGTTTTTCTAGGCAACGAGCTCGAGGAATTACATAATACATTTTTTGAAGATTGTGTAAAAAGTTTAGATGGACTAATGTTGCAATATTTTCATCGGTTTGAATAAATTCAAATCACGTATTAAAATAAAAATTTATCATTTAAAAATAAAGATGTTGGCAAATGCCTATACGCAGTCTCACATAGTAAATCGTCGAATACGAATCGGTACAAAACCAACAGGCCGAATTAGTTGCACCAACTGGATCGAAGCTCTGCAGCGGGTAAACTCGGAGCTTTTCAATTCCTGCATTATCCACGTTGACACCGACAACAAGTAGATACTATATAAGCTTCGGTTTCTTGTTACTGTCTTACCATCGTGAGGTTTTATGAGTCGTGTGCGACAGAAATGACGATTTTCATGTGCGAATCTATTAATGTGAAATTCAAATACATACCAGAATCTCTTCCATTTTAATTTTAAAGTAGAAAAATGCTTTCAATTTTTATCCATTTTTTAAAAAAGCTCGATCTTCATTCATGTCATTCGCTCTGTATTCAATATAATTTCAAATAAAAATGTCAAAAATAATTTTCCATCTATATCTTCATTCCTCAATGTGTCCTTTTTATTCTTCAATAAAGTAACGAATAAGAAAAAAAGAATCTAATCGAGTTTTATCGAGTTTATCGAATAACCGAATCCGCTCAAATGCTGCACAAAGAAATGTTGAAAAGGCGAGCTTTTTTTTTCCAAGCACCTTGTAAAACTTTTGTTTCAAATTTTCTCCCCCGCTACTGCGGATATTCGGCCGTGAGCTTCGAGTCAATTAGTCCCGCCTGTTTGCGCTCCTCCGCGTTTAAACTGCGTCGAAAGTTTCCGTCAAAAGCTCGCACTCGCACACACACAAAGACGGATTATAGATTTTATTCACCCGACAACTGCTGGCCTCTAACGTCGGTAACTCGTCCTCGCGATTTGAAAATTTCAACGACGACGCACACACACACACACACACACACATACGGAAAGAAATAAAGTCAGGCTCGCTCCACTTTGACGTTCACATTATAATACTTATACTTTTACTGAAATAACTCGGCCGACGCGTCCCGGCTGATTCGCGTCAAGCTGAGAGAGAGAGAAAAAAAAGTCCCCTCGTCCGCGAGCTTTTTAGTCGAAAAGCTGCTGCCGCCTCAATGCGACAGGCGGACGCGCGTAATAACGCAATAAATTCTTTATTAAAAAACTTTCGTCGCGCAACAATGATAGGCGCTGCTAAACTTTTTTGCGCTTGCGCCTCTCTCTCTCTCTTTATCATACATGCATAAAAAAAAGCAGCTCCTCGCGCTCTCGCGGACGTATACATCTATACACGCGTTACAACATCACACACGTGTCAACATACATATACGCGTCGAAGCGAGTACACGACACATGTGCAGTAGCGGCGCTCTCCTCCTCGGTCGGTACACACACATACACACAACGTACCTCTCTTCTGTATATCCTCCTACTACTCTACCTCTCCGCGTGTATAGCCTATATATGCTATAGAGCTCGGCTCGCGCGAAGCTCTCTCGGCGCCGTCTCTCCAGCTGCAGTCTTCGCTACGCGCAGCAAGAGCGAGCAAGCCCGTCGCCGCCGCCGCCGCACGAGTGAGGCGCGAGAGGATGTTGTTTCGCGCGTCGCTTCGCGTCCTCGCAGCCGCTGCTGCTGCTCGCGATCCTCTACCAATTATCACGGTTGTATCGTAGAAAAAGAAAAAGCAACAGATCGCGAACGATTTTTCGGTCGTTGCGTTGCCGTATATAAATATTGAAAATTGTCGTACGATAAAGCTTTTGTTTTCGGTTTCTTTTCCTTTTTTTTTTGTTTTTGTGTCGCGCGTACGGAAAAGTGCGGTGAGCGAAGATAAAAAGAAATGGAAAGTTGCTGGCGACGATCTGTGGCTTTGCATAAAAAATATAACCGAGCTTATACTATGCAGTGTTAACGAGTGAAAGTGCTTTTTTGTTGATGCAAAATTCAAGAAGATAAAGAGAAAGAAAAAAAAGTGTCCGTGGAAAATATGCCTCGCCGACGATTACCCAGTTTGGCGTACACTCGTTCGTACCGATTGCACTCCGACGTCGCACGATTTTTATACATTGATTATACTCTGGCGTGTGTGTATGTGGAAAGCGATCAGCCTCGCTGCTGACGATAGAAAAATAAGAAAATGTCATAGAGCCTCGCGTTAAAAAAAATTTTCGCTCCCTCTTGTTTCTCGATAATGCTGGACAAAAGCGAACGCGAGTCAATGTGAATAAAAAGAAACGGTAGAGCGAAATAAAATTCGATGCAACGCGGAGAAATCTCGACGGCCGATTCTCATACGTAGATAGATTTTCATACGTACACACACACGGGTGCGTCGGATTTCTCTCGATACATAATGTTTGTCCGTTCGACGACGACGACGACATGATGGATGATTTTCTTTTCTCCGCGTCCCTCGGCTTTGTGCAGTAGTTTGACTGTTTTTTTTTTTTTACTTTTTATTACCTGTCCTCCAGCACCAACGACTCCTCCCGGTGGGGAGGTTTTCGCGATATTTTATATACACGGAGATGCACTATACGGACAAAACGCTATACGGATCCGTGTACGTAGAGCATCACAAGCGATATATATTTGTCACGAATCGTCCTTCTTTGGCGTCGCGTGTGTGTACGTGTATCGTATTGTGCCACTCGCTATTATAGACGAGCTTGCACACACGGCGGGCGCTATAACGTATCTATATCGCATGTGTGCCACTTGTGTATATAAAGTCGCAGCGGAAGAGAGAGACAAACGACAATGACAAAATAATAATAATGTTTTTTATATAGCAAAAAAGAAGACGAAATAACGTCGTGGCGATAAATCTGTATATATTCTCTCTTTGCGTAATTGCTTCTTCTTCTTCTTCCACTGCTTCCATTTTTTTTTTTTTTTCGAATCATTGATATCGGTTCAACAACGAGAACGAGTATTATTCGTATACGAGGCGTGTGCGTGCGTGATATGATTGATAACGCAAATAATAATCGTTATTTACCCAACTATAAATTGTCTTTATCGCGTGAAAAAAAAGGCGGTCGATCGTTGCTGCGACTGCCGCTGCTGCACACGGGAGACTTTTGACTCGCGTATACATTTAAATAATATAATACAATATGTGTGCATACGCGTAACCAACGGCTTTTGAAACTCATCTCGCGTCTCGGGTCTCTCTCTCTCTCTCTCTGTCACTCGGCCGCGCGTGAACTGCAGTAAGGTCGCACCAGCTCGCTTTCTACATACACACATATGATGCACGTGTACAAGAGTGTATATATAATATTTAGACGCATGTACGTGCGATGCAAACATCTATACGTGCTGTGCGTCGGGGTACGCGAGAGAGTAAACCGAAAATCTATTAATGTTTAGATTTCCAGCGGGTTTACACACGCCTGGCACGTAGCGGGCGATGATCGAGTTTACACGTACACACACGTCTCGCGCGTATACATACACACACGCACACTCGGAAAATATGAATCGCTCGGTAGCTGGAGCAGCGCTACGGACTGCATCTCCAGCAGCTGTGGTGGTGTTGGTAGATGCAGGTGCAGGTGAAACATCAGCAACAACAACAACAACAACGTCATCGTCGTCGTCGTCTGCTACGTGGCGCAGCGATCAGGTCGTTGAAATTGGAAAATTTTTACTTTGAGAAGTGCTTACACACACATACACACATGTACACACAGCGCGAGTGAGTGAGTGAGTGAAATCATACAGAGCGGCTTTTTATGTGATATATAACCGCGCGAGCTTCGGAGACAAGAAGCTTTTTTCAAGAATGATTGCTCCGAGGTATCGATCATCGAGATTTAACGTAAGTATTTAATTATAAAACGCTGATTAACAATTTTCTCGTCGTTGATTGAAAAAAAAAGTAGAAAGAGAAAATGCACTAGGCAGCCGCCAGCCTATCTCTATCTCTGTATTATAAAATATATAATAGCGATGGAGAACCACTCCGCAACGTGTAAATTCCATCACCCCGCCGAGCTTGCGATAACAATTAGCCCTCGAGGGCCGTAGCGATGGTAGGTAGGAAATTTTCTCACTTATATATAGGGAGACGAAAGGCAGAGCGCGAGGAGTTTGCTTTTACACGAGCGAACGACAGCGGCAGTAGTAGTAGTAGCAGCGGAGAAAGTGAGAATAGAATAGGAAAAGAAGCTGCCGAGCGAAAACGAGCTGCTGCTGCTGCTGTCGATGGTGTGCGGGAGGGATCTCTCTCCCTCTCGAGCTCTCTCCTTATATATAGGTCTTTATAGACTACTATTACTACAGCAGTAGTAGTAGTAGTAATGCAGACGGTCAAAGTAGAGTATGCACGCAGGGAAGGAGAAGGAAGGAAAAAGTTTAATTGCTCGTCGGAGACGACGACGACGACGTTCGGCTTAATCTAGCATCTAGAATCGTTTACACAAACTGTGTGCAGTAGCAGCAACAGTAGCGTCAACTTATAACTTTGCGCGAAGCCCAGCGATTGTGTTCGAGAGAGAGAGACAGAGAGACAGAAGCGTGTATACGTCTTATAATCACTCGCGCGATGTCCTTTTTTTTATTTGTCTTTTTAGCAGCTTCGCGTCGCACCGTAGGATTATCCGATAAGTCGATGAGAGAGACAAGGTGGCCAAGGGTGGTTAAATGAAAAAAAAAGAATCAACTCGCTCGAATAACGTAATAATAATAATAATAATCAATCGCGAGTAAGAAAGAGAGTGAGCGAGAGCGACGGTATGGTCGAGCGCGACCTACATCTTCTTATCTAAATTACATTTCCAATTTCGTCAGCGGGGCGGAGGGGGGTGGGACTCCGGTGGTGTATATACACATACATACGAGTTCGAACGTGTATGTATAAACACACGAGTTCGTCTATATAACGTCGTTTATGAAAAATCAATCGCTCGTAATGCGTACAAATATATATACCACCCATCGTCGAAGTCGCGGTTACGGGGGGCGGGGTGAAAAACAAAAAAAGAGCGATGTATTTATATCGGCGAGCAAACAAACAGCGGGAGATCGTGTTTGACAACGAGGCAGAAAAAAGTGCATCCCGTGTATACATACACACACATATATACACACAGCCAGTGCTCGTTCAGGGGTAAAGGGCAACTTTTTTTTTTTTGCACCGTTGGCCGCGCGACGACGAATATATATCAACTCGAGGAAATTTTCATCGCGCATCTATATACCGTTGTTTATAAATCACGCGGCGGTTCGGAGACGAGCTTATTGCTGCTGCTCGATGGGTCTGATCGCGTGTACACACACACACACACGCACAGTCAGTTCAGTCAGTCAGTCAATAAATTCGTGTATATGCGCATCGACTTTTATTGACAGTTATTTGGGTAACTTTTTCGAGTGCGCATCCGTGTATATATATACGCGTGTGTACACACAAGCGCGCGGCAAATAACTCCGTCGAATTAATACCCGATGAAGCGAGCAATCGTCGCGCCCCTCCCCCCCTCCCTCGCTCGTAATTATGACGTGCTTGAAAAATCGAAAAATCCGCGCTCGTGCTGTTTACTCGCGTGCGATTTCGCGGTGTAGCGGGGGAGCTATGGGCTAACTTTAATTTCGCTAATTAACTCTCCGGGCTTGCCACCAGATCGTTACGTTGTGTAATGCCGGCAATGAGCGGAATGCGATTTTAACAACTGTTTTTCTTTTCTTCGCTTTCTTTTCTTTCTTTTTTTTTCAATTAACGCCAGAAGAAAGAGAGCGTGTGGACGCCCAGCTCGAGCCAAAAAAATTGTTTCTCAGCTATTGCGCGTTGAAATGACGCGAACGAGTATTTTATAATTGCACTCGTTGGTGGAAATATTCGAGTGCGATGCATGTCACGCTGAGTTAATTTTCTCACGCGATAACAACCTTTGGATATTACACTTTTATACAAAATTGACGACGCGTAGCTTGTGCCCCGATATTGGGCTTCTATATAATTTCCTACCTTAGCTACTTCGTGCGGGGGTTTTTCGAATAACAGGATAAAGCCATCTATCGGCGGCTCGTCGTATCTACCCTACGTATATCGTTCAAGGCGAACCAACTCTTCGGAGCACGAGAAGACAGGGCGTGGATGATTTTTGCCAAAAATTGCGATCTTAAAAAATTTGATTATAGAGCCTTGTATATATGTCTACGCATTGGGCTTCTATATGATTCTATACGATGGTCTTTGTTACTTCGTACGGGAGTTTCTTCGAAAATACAATAAAACCATCTACAGGCCGGTAGCGGTATCAGTCCTACGCATTGGTCGAGGTGAATCGACTTTTTGGAGCGCCTCGATAACGTGGCGTTTATACTTGAATATTTACCTCGCGATCTTTTTTTCCGATCGAAAATCGATGGTTTTTTTTTCGGTCAAACTCGCAGCTCGTTGTAACCTCGACGTATCGTATAAGACGCAAGCTCGTTACGAGCGAGCTTTTACCGCGTATACATGAAAATATATATACGCAGAGAGTACTCGAGGAAGTCGAAGAAAAAAGGTTATTACACGGCCACGCGAGAGCGAGAGAGAGAGATCCCGCGAAGCTTATCTAACATCCGACGTGCGCTATATAGAACTAGCTCGCTCCACATATATACGTACGAGGCACATTCATATTATATATATGTATAATGCACACGCTATACCTATGAGGCATATATAATACGTCGGTGCTAGCGTATATATATATGTTACATATACACGTGTAAGCTCGTCGCGCGCGCAGCGCCAGGATTATAAGGAATCGGGCGCGAGCTTGCACGAGTATACGGAGGTCGACTACTGCAACGAAGAGAGAGAGATGGTGTGTTTTGCCATTAAGTGAAATGTAAGTCACTGGGTGCGCAGCTACTGCGCCTGCCATTACTGTATATGAGTAGAGCTTGCAAGCTCTCTCTCTCTCTCTCTCTCGCTATATATATAGTATAGCCTAGAGCTCGGTTCAGCTCCAGTTTGTAATAGCTCTCTCTCTCTCTCTCTCTCTCTCTCTCTCTCTCTCACTCGATATAGGCGCAGAGCGAACTGCCCCCCGGCTTTTATGCGCGTAATATGACGTTAGGAAGGAAAAAAAATGGCCCGGAATAATCAACGGTTATCTGCCTCTCTCTCTCTGTTCGTCCGCGAGCGGCGCGTCCACGTGCATGTGTGCTTATATAGCATGTACGCGTGTGTGTGTGTATGCGTTGTGTATACACACATGCATGCGCAGCTGTCTATATATGTATAGCCGCAGATGTCATCGCCGAAGCAAATGAAATAATCGACGAATTGCGTGCGATGCTTAATTAATAAAACCGTATACGCGGTGTGTACGGACGGGTTTTCCATCGAGACGTATACGTATATCATCGAGCTTGCAGCGGACGCGAATAATATAATAAGAAGAGGAAGAAGGAGAAAAAAATGACTTCTATTGGGCGCGCGGTGTATATGTATGTATTATATACGTAAGCTCTGTGCTGCTGCTGCTGTCACTGGCCTATGGTCTGGCGCGCGCGTTCGCTGACCTACAACGAGCCGCAGGCAAAAAAAAAACATCAACAACAACAATAACGGCACAGGATAAAGAAAGCTATAAAAACGCATTAATCATACCGCGAGGTTCCTTTTTTATTTTTTTTTTGCTGTACATACACACGCCGCTGTATATATTCTTTTCGCGCTCGATCGCCCGTGTAATTGTTTGACGTCGAGCGGCAGCGCTTATGTATTATATACCAGCGCAGCAGCTACTATATATACACGGAAAAGCACAACATATGTAACGCACACCACCACCACCTATGTATATAATAATAATGATAATAATGATAATATTGTACGATACGTGTCGTATTATATAGGCAGCACAATTTGTTATTTTAACGCTGCGTGTAACATTTACGCGGCCGCGTAAAATCATCATTATTATGTGTACCGAATAATACGTTAGCGGACAGCTCCCCGTTTACCCCCGGTACGTGTTATATGTGCGTAAGCGTGTGTGTATACACGCGAAAGCCGCAGCAGCAGCAGTCGACGAGAGATTTTTTTTCCACCGCTCGTTGCCGTTTCGAAAAAGTAATTAAAATATGGAGATTTTCGAGGCGGTGCTCCGTTGGCGGTTTTTTCTCTCTGTATAGCATACGTGTTCGCGTGCGTGTGTAAAAGCTCGAATGTAACGTTACACTCGACGTTATATCCATAGATATACATTGTATGTAACGATATAATGTGACGAAAACTTTGATGGACGAAGTTTTGGTACGCGCGCAGTGCAAATGTGATATTTTACTTCGACGACATTTGTGCGTGGCCCTCAAAAATCATGCATGACGACGAAGATACGTTTTCCTTTTTTACATCCTGTATCATACGCAAGTATACGATATAATAAGGACGCTCGCGGGCTTGTCAATCGTGTCTATGTACATACACCCACTATACCCCCCGGAATATCAACAGGCTCAACGTATTATTTGCAACAAAAAAAAAAGTAAAAAAAAAAAGGAAGTAAAAGAAGTAGCAGGTCGCGGTACAGCGAAAGTTGAGGAGAGGAAAGAGTAGATGAAAGCTACTTGTGCTATCCTTTGTGTATATACACGTAGCAGCGGCGGCAGCGGCAGCAGCAACAGACCGGGAGAACTTCCAAGTGCTTTTCTTTTGCGGATTTAGCAAGTTTGTCGTCTTGTGCTGCAGAGCCCCAGCGAGAAACCGCAGCAGAGACGAAGGGAAGAGGGAGGATACAGGTGCACGAGAATGCATAGTATTCCTTAACGACTGCGACTCTTTGCATCGGTTAATTCACGCGTATTATGTAAAAAAAAAAAATAATAACAATAATAATAATGAAACACTTGGCTGGACATTGGTAGTCGAATACAGCGTCGTAAAGGCCGGCTTTGGCAACGACGACGACGACGCGAGATTCGTTTGCTCGCACAAAAAGCACTGATTACTTTTTCGTATCGCGAAACACTAGAAGCGAGCGAGCTCGGCCGCGCGTCCTTTTCTCTCTTTCTGTGCGAGTATGCAAAAAAAGGGACTATATAGTCAGAGAACGAGAAACAGACAAACGCGTATGACCCGCGCGCGCGTGCAAGGAGCTGTCTATTATTTCAGTCTCTCTCTCTCTCTTTTTTCCAAGTGTAGTAGGTTAACAAAAAAAAAAAAAAGAAAAAGAGTATAAAAAAAGGCAAAGCCGCCCCCAACAAAGGGGCAAAATCTTTCTCTCTCTCTCTTCCTGTTTTTTTTGTGCTTCCTTTTTCTTCAACCCTTCCGCCCCCTTATTTTTTTGTAGCGTTAAAGCTTGACGGACAGGCGCATACACACACACACAAAGCTCTGCATGTAGCCGTTTGTTCGCCGCCGTCACTCATATAGAGTAAGAGTAATAATACCCCCGCGCGCGCGACGTTATAATACCCAAAGCTAACTCGCGCTGAATAGAGAGAAATTTGTTAAAATTACTCGAGAATGACATTTGAATATAAAGCTCATCCACGCGGCCGTAGTTAATATATTTTTTCGATCGCAAGTTTTTAGGGTTAACGCTGTACATAATAATATATAACGCGAAGCTTTGCGCCCGTGCCGATATAATAAACAAAATATTTCCCCGCAGTCGAGTTTGCCTCGTAATATCTACCACGACTATACTACTACTACTACTATCTACTACCACTACTACTACGAGCGAGAGATATAACACAATTTGGCGTGGTTTATAGTTCGATGGGTCCAAAGTTCTTCGGCTCATGATGAAATTAATGAGTGCTAGCAGTTCCGCGCGCGGCAGGCAGTATATCATATATAGCAGCCACCCACGCATACACACACACGTACGTACGTGTCTAGTCTCGCTCGCGCATCCATCTCTCGTATACCATACTAGCTCTTGTTTAGAACGCTTGCACACACACACACGCTGTACACGCAAAATCACTCGACGCCAGTTCGTTGCTGCCGCTGCTGTTTATAATTCGCGGGTGGCTCTCTCTCGCTCTCTCGGATCAATGTCAAAAAGGTCTAGTCTATCTCGACTCTCTCCTCTCTGTCTATTATACATGATGCGCGTCTAAAATCGATATTTATAGATTCGCAGACCATAACACTATAGGCCCTGTACGCAGACAAGTCGATGCGAGGAAAAGCTCGACGTTTGTGCCCTCGTGCACCCACCCACACACACAAACGTGTAATCGTGTCATAATTTATTCGATAATGACGCCGAGCATCTGCTCTCGCGCACGGGGTTGTGTCTGGATTACACGTATTTGCATACGTGTACGGTACGTACCCGCCACGACGTCGGGTATAATATTTGCCTCCCAGGAACCGTTGTAATATGCATTAACGGACGCGCGCCCGTTTTAGTGCCGTAATAATACACACATGTGTGTGTGTGTGGCAGACACACAATGCGTGTAAACGCAGCCGACCGGCCGCAAACGCTCCAAGGCGATTATTGTAGTAGCTACCTCGTGCACGTACTGCTGCTACACGCGTCGTTTCGTGTATGGTACAGCGCGTTGAATTAGATCGCTCAAAAATGAGGAAAAAAATACGATATACACATAGGATGAATTTACTCTCCAGCCCCGACGGTTAAGCCTACGTATTTATATATGTTTATACGTTATCGTTGATGTATTAGCGCGGGTGTTAGGTATTATAATAATAATAACGCAGAGCTCGCAATTTTCCGTTTTAAAAGTGCATGTAATACCTCGCGAGCTTTCGTGGCATTGCGGCGCGGCAATGCGTATCAACGCCTCGCAACCGTGCTCTCGCATAATTTAAGATAATACCGGGGGCTGGCTAGCTATATAGTCCTGAGCTTTAACGATTTATTTTTTTTTTATTTACTCTCACCGTATCCTCTCTCTATCTCTCTCTTTCTCCGCGTATCGGTTAGCGTTTCGGGGGGTGAATTTTGCGGCTTTATTAATCATTTTCTCGCGTATAATAATACACTGCGTATGGTATAATACCGCACTGCATCGCGTTCTCGAGTGAAGCGATCGCTATAGATTACTGCTGCTGCAACATAGGTTTTGGTTGTAGCGCGCGCATTACGAAATCGCGCGTTGTACGCAACGCAGAGCTCGGAGTAGTATGTATTATTATATACAAAATAGATAATACTCAAGCGGGCAGCAGCAGTTGCAACAGTTCAGCAGCAGCAGCAGGAACTAATCCAAACTTTGGTTTTCGACTATCGAGCGGACTACAACGGAGGCTACATACAATAATGCAGTTGTGCGTGTGTTTACGGGACCGGGAGCTTTCACAGCTGATTACGTTTATATGTATGCTTCAACTCGCACTACGAGCGTTGCGCTTCGTTGCGAGTAAACGCGTGCGCTTACGTTATACGTTGAGCTCGCTTGCGGTTATGGTCGATACGATTTGAGCATGCTATCTCAGAGCTTGTACGAGATTTTTTTTATAATTTTTTGCCGAGTTCTGCAAAATTGAGAATGATTTCCAAAGAATCAGACAGGACACGAGTCCATGGTAGAAATGCTGAACATGAATTTAATGTTCTAAAAACTGAAAAATTACGATTTGAAATGTTTCATATTAAATTACAATCGATTAGATTTTATTTAGCAATTTTTCAATTATAATTATGTCGCAAATATTAAGGTGGTTTTAAATGATTGGAAAATAATAATTTTACAGCTGTTTCAAAAAATTTAAGACTAGTGTTCAATCACTTCAAATACGATAATATTACTTTTGGTCTCCGTCGGTAGATGGCGAGTACCTTCATCTGTACATCTGCAAGTGGCAAAGTCAAAATAATTGTATAAGTCAAATCATTTGAAGTTTCAAAGCACAGCTGATATCAAACAGTTGTTCCATTGTTTCCGTTTTCCTTTCGATTAAAAATACACGCCGCAGCCCCCGCAAGCTCGAGCGCAATATCACATTACCGCGTACCCTCAGTAATAATAATAAAAAAAATTTTTTGAAAAAAACGAAAGAAGGAAAAAACGAAAAATATTTGGTTTCCACGCTCGCGCGCGTTCAATCGTGAAAAAAATTTTTTTTTTTTTTCGTACGGTGCCCCAGCTCTCTCATCGCGCTCGAACTTATTCTATCTTGGTTACAACTTTTTTTTCTCCGTCGCGCATATATTACACCCGCGCGGCAACGTCTGCGTGGCTTCTTTTTTTTTCCCTCTTTTGCGCGCATATTCGGCGCAAGCTCGGCGTACTACTATACGGAGCGCGCGCACGGCTATAATATATCGAAAATAATAATCAAGCCGGAGGAATATTTGTCCATGCGCGAGAGGCGCGTCTTTTGTCGGCCCGCAGCTGCCTGCCCTACTGACTCTCGAAGAAACTCCCTCGAGAGTTATAGACCAGGGATTTTTTCCCTTATTTTTTTTTTTTTTCAAGCGCATATAAGTCTATGTACCGCACGAGTGTATATAGGAGGCAAAAAGCTCCAACGTATATATGTGTGTGTGTGTATTTCCGCTCTCATTAACGCGAGATGCGAGAGAAAGTGAGACAGACAGACAGACGCGCTTGGCTTGGACCGTTAGTGAAGTCGTGTGGCTGCATACTGCATTCAGCAGCAAAAGAAAGAAAGAGAGGGAAAAAAACGTTATCAAACGCAGAGCAAAAAATCAAAGCATCGCGAGCAATGAGCAATGGCACGAAAAAGAAGAAAAAGGAAGAGAAGGAGAGGCACATCGAGCTATGTTTATAACGTTTTGCAGCATATGCATTTTCCCATTAGAGCTCGCACATAGAGGGGATACGTATATATAGGAATATTTGCGGTATCGATTTGGAGCTCTGCTATCGTGTCTGCTCGCACGTATGTGTGTGTGCGCGCGCGTGAGTATATACATCGTCGACGTCGGGCAGCTCTCGCAAATGATTAATCTTTCGGGAGGAGGTCTGTATGACAGACAGCTCGAGTCTGTGTGTGTGTGTGTGTGTGTATACGTGTGTGCGTGCAAGCCTCGTAAAAGATAGGCAGGCAACTCTTTTATATACTGGATCTTCTTGCGGCATTAATCTCGCAGCCGGTCGAAGTTTAACTTTTTCTTTTCAATTTATCTACTTATTTTCAATGGTATATTACACATCCGTGCGTCTATCTCTACACGCGGCAGCAGCAGCAGTAGCAGAAGTGCCAGTCCATATGCGCGTTTGTGACCAGATATATATATACGCATGCATAAATTCGGTGGAAGACAAAAAGAAGCGATAAAAGTTTTCGAGCTCGATATAGTCAATCGCGCAAAAGAATGCGTGCGTATCTACCGCGTTCGCCTCCCGAAACTCGCGGTCACGGCGAAAAGTTCGTAATGTACCATTTTTTTTGTTTTCTTTTTCTTTACGTACTTTGATATATTTCCACTGCACGGGCCAGGCGTCGGGCGCCCCATATGCCCACGAGATATCGTGTACGAGCTGTTCGGTCGAGCCAGAGTTGAAGCGAAAAAAAATAAAAGGAGAAATTTGGACGCTAGATTGAAAAATCAGTCATCTTGCTTTGACTTATGCAATATTTTGACTTTATGACTTGCAGATTTACAGATAAAAATGTTCGCCATCTGGCGGGAAATTAAATTGTAATCTCAGGTCATTTTAATTGTTTCCCCGCTAGATGGCGAATACCTGTATCTGTAAATCTGCAAGTGACAAAGTCAGAATAATCGTATAAGAAGCAAAGTATTCGGGGCAAAAAGCGATAACAGGCTAGCGATAACAGGATAGCGGGTGTAACAGGCAAAACCTGATTTTAGGTAAAAGCAGAAACGCCTATCAATTTAGGACATAACCGAAATGCCGTTCAAATTATAGTAAATTCCTAAACAAATTAGGCAAAATCCGAAATGACTGAAAATTTTTAGGCAAAACGAGTTATGCCCTATCGATCTCAGGCATTTTCGTGTAGCCCCCTCGGAGACGTCGGTCGGTCGTGATATTATCGACATAAACACTACGTAGTATCATTTTATTCATTATATCTTCAGTGTATCTTCTGTGTAGAGAGAAGTTGAAACTGAGCCTTCACAGACTAGTGCTCCAAAACCAGTAACTTCTACTTCAAGAACATTGAAATTTTCGGGCGGTTCTAAGGTTCTTATGGGATGACCGTATTGAATTTACAGAGGGCTCTGATTATCGTTTAATCCCCAATAGGTACCATAACACAATCGCCGACCGTTAGGGGCTTTTGTTTATTGTTTGAACGTGTTTTCATTCGCTTAGCCTGAGGTTCCAAAGCTTCAGCGTCCCGTTTTCTGGATTTCAATATTTTTTTTCATAAATTTTATAGCACCGGAAAAAATGTGGTAAATTTCGTTTGGCCCGAAACGGGTTAAATTATTTTTTCGCTAGATAGCGAATACCTACATCTGTAAATCTGCAAGTGACAAAGTCAGAATAATCGTATAAGAAGCAAAGTATTTTGAAAGTGAACCAAGTAGTTGTCATTTTCGTGCCAAGTCTTCGTTATCATTTTCGGTAGAGGCAATAATGTGTACAGGAGTCATTCCATAAATGTTGGATGAATTGACGTTGGATTGATTGGCGCCGCGCTTCAGCACCAATTCGATCAGACTCCTGTTACCGTCTTCCACAGCCAAGTGCAATGGCGAATCTCCTGATGCTGGCCATGGATCTTTTAAATCCACCCCGTGGTCGAGGAATTTCTTCGCGACATCGCCAAAGCCAAACTCGCAGGCCACATGGAAGTGACTTACCCCCGTAGACTCGTCGACATAATTCACGTCACATCTGTTGTAAATTACAAACAGATCTTTCAAGACGTCCTTATCAGCCGCGTAATGCACTGCGGTGGTGCGGTTGCCGTCCTCATTAAGTTTTAATTCGTCCTTGTAGCCGCTTCTGGCCACGGATTTTATAAATTGGACGGATTCCTTGGTTAATTTTTTGGCGGCCTCCAATAGAAGCCAGTCGATTTCTTCGGGCTGAAATACTTCGCAGAAAATTGGAAGCTGCACCAACCAATCGCTCGTCAAGCTATAAAGTTGAAGTCGGAGTCCGTCGCGCTCCCCTTCAGTCTTCTTTTCAATCGCTGCTTTTAATTCTTTTACTTTGTCAAATCGCTCCATTATATATATATATATTGAGGGGGTTTATACACCTTCAGCCTATTGGGCTACAGCTGAGCGATGCGTGAGGGCGCTAAGCGCTTGACGGAATGGGTTCCCTGGCGGTCACCCATCCACGTACGTACCGCGGCTTATTATGCTTTATTACGCACATCGCTCGAGCCGTGAGTACCTCGCCCCACCACCTGCTTCGGTAAATCGCTCCATTATGTAGGCAGGATATGTCTGTACGATTAATACCGTTCAGTACTGTCTTGCCACTGGTTGTATTTTCTCTTTACGGACTAATACTGTTTGGGTGCTGAAAAAGATAACACAAATTTAGTAATGGTATACGACACTGGCTAAATACTGACTTCCAGTATCTAGCCAAAAAAAGAAAATTAAGGGGAGATATACACCAAATTTGACCCAAAAATCGATTTTTTTTTTATGTTTGCTTTCGATTCTGTGACATTTGAAGTATCATTTCCCAAATTTTTAGCCCTCAAAACAAATTATTTATGTTATTATAATGTGCGTAAGCCATATCGTGTCAGTTGAAATATGTCCATTATCGAATCAGCCCTCGCTTGTGCGGGTAGGCCTGGGCACAGACCGCGTTATACACACGTACGTATACGTACAATATGGTACACGGAGTTGGCCTATGGGCTACTTGGCTGTTCGAGCCGTGCGCAGAGCAGAGCAGAGCAAAGCAGAAGCTCCGAGCTAACCGCCGCCGCCGCCGCCGCCGCGCACGTCGACGGCATCCCACTTATCTAAAGTAACGCAGTTCGGTCGTCGTCGTCGTACTTGCAGTTGTGTGTGCACCACCACGTGCACGCCCCGCGGAGATATTCGAACTTGCATTATACATATATAATGATAATAATACTGCATCATGACCTGGCGTCTGTTGTGCACATATGCATACGCCACACACATGTCGTTGCACTATACGCTTCGTACTACCGCATATAACCCCGAGACTTCTCGACCGCGAGTCGCCCCCCTTTTCTCTCTTTCTTTTCTTTCTCTTACTTTTTTTTCGGTCGAGTCGTTTATTAAAATTAATCAACTCGCGATGATACTGCACGATAGATGATTAATTACTCCGCGCGGGTGCGTGTTCGCGGGAGAGAGGTACACGAGGCCGCCGCCGCGACTGCCTGCAGAATTATGGATTGTGTATGTGCGTGGGTTAATACAGCACAGGCGCACACACTCGTTGCACGCGTTGCACATTCGTTTAATACGCGATGATTGATCAGATTAGATTGGCCGCAATACTTCTTTGTATGTATGTATGTGTGTGTGTATTACATCTATATACATATGCACACGCGAATTATTCGTGCCTCGCAAATTGTCGACGTCGGCTGAGTGAGCTGGGCTCTTTTGCGTTCGTCTGTTCCACAATACTATATATATATATATATAACGAACGAAGATGGTATAAAGAGAGAGAGATGGAGAGTGGGTCAGTGCGATTTCGTAACGATGATGCATCGTATACACATGTATATACGCCGAAGCCGAATCAATTAATATATACACGATGTATACGTATCGGACGAACGAGTGTAATAATGCCATACATATATATCGTTCCGAGCCCAGAGAGAGAGAGCTTTTATTGATTTACAAACAATATTTTACGGGTTTCCACGCGCGCGTCCCGCACATGATATAATATTTATTTGTGTGTATGTGTGTGTGTGTTTGTTTGTACAGCCGAGCACATCCCCGCAAAAACGTGTGCGGAGTAATTTTTTCTTTTTTTTTTTGCGTATATTCAGGAGAATTAAAAATATTTTTCAACTGTATATGACGGCGGCTGGTGGTGGTGGATGATCCTGGCTCGTTCGCCCTATTACACACATCGTGTGCACACGATGTACCGTACGCAGAGGTATATATAGAGAGATAGGGAGAGGAAACTGGCAAAAGATTGAATTTTCGATTTAACGAGGAGAGAGAGAGAGAGAAAAGCTCGAGCGATAGACGCGGGCGCGCGTACACCCACGCACGCACACGTACACACACGTACACACAAAGACTAATATGAAGTAAAACGGATTACTTCGTACACGTAGAGAGAGAGAGAGAGAGAGAGAGAGAGAAGAGAAGAGAGGATATAGAGGGAAAGGGAGGGAGTACATAGAGGCAAAAACGTCAGAACTAATTTTGCATTCCCAGTTTTATCTTGTACTACACTGCACTACCCACGCGCGCAAGCAAGCATGCATGCAGCACACACGCGCGTATTACAGCAGAAAGAGAAAATCAGCGTGTTCTCGGGGTCTCTCTCTGTGTAGCGAAAGGAGCGATAAATTCGTGTAACTTTTGAGCTTTAATATATATATACGAATGTGTGCACGTGCGCGCACATTCGCGGGATCGGAATTACGCGCGGGGATTGCGTGTGTGTATAAAAGACGAAAATATGCGGGGTGCATGATTGTGTGCGTGCGTGCGTATAGAGAGAGATTTTACAGTACGATTGATTCGTGAAATGGAAAAATATATGTATAAAGGGGGGGAGAGAGAGACATCGTCAATTAGCTTTACACTTTTTGATCCGTGCGCTAAGATATACGGTATCGCGCGTACGTTTACATGTTGTATGTAGCGTAGACGCGTGCATACGATGTACGTGGGATGGATCGCGAATAGCGCGTAATGCCAAAAAATTGAAATTTAAATCGAGTGCGTACGTCAAAACAGCGAACTGACAAATGAGATCCACATTAGTTAGGCATGTATACTAACCAAGAGTGTAACGTTGTTTTTTTTTAAACTATTCGTGGGTACATGATGATGCCCATTTTTTTGTTATTTAATAACCTTTTTTACTATTTGAAATAGGACGTGAATTATTTCTTACGCGCTTTTCACATCGTTTTGGTCATTTTCTACGTTTGAAATGTCCAACGTCAATTATTTGAATTAACAACGATATTATAAATGTTAATTTGTACTTATAAAAGATAACTCTGGTCGCAATTCAGTGGTACATTTACACCAATATATTACTTTGCTTTGACTTATACAATTGCTTTCACTTTGCCACTTGCGCGTTGTACAGATAAAAGTACTACTCGCCATCTAGCGATGAAAGTTTCAAGCAGTATCGTAACCGAAAAATCGCCCAAAAACCAGCCAATTAATACCGACGTATTTAAAAACAATTTAAAAGAATTCTCGGACGATCGAACCATTATTAACGTCGAGTACTTCTACCAAGAAGTTGACGCGATTCGACCCATATACGCGCATATATCTCGCCGTATCTAATAACATATTTTACGACTCTTTCTCTCTTTCTGGCGTGTGTACCCTATATGAATATATATACGTGTGCGCCGCGCGTGACTGAATCACGGGCGCACCGTTACAATGGGGTAATTAAGAATAAGCGAGCGAGTGCGCCTGGCTACGATTACGTCGCAAGCTCGCATACACACACACACACATATAATATCGGTCACTCGGGTTTCAACTTTTTTTTTGCGCGATGCATAATCATACAAACAAACGAGAGAGCGAAGAGAGATGAAAACGTATTTTCCATCAAATGAGCGAAAATTAGCCTCTCGACGAGCTTTTAAGCCGTTAAGACGGGAGGGGGGTGGAGAACGAGGGAAAAAAGCTCGCAGCGGAAATTATTACGGGGCGGCTTCGACGACGAAAAAAAAAAGCTCCGAGTGAGCGAGTGAGGCCAAACGAACGATATAATGCCGGCGCCCGCGTCTTTTGTTCCAGGCGCGCGTAGATAAATACGCGCGCGCGTGGGTTTTCTTTTTTTTTTTTGCTGATACACCGAGAGCGCCCAACAATAGGATCGTAATTATATGCTTGATATAAATTTATGTTCCTATATCCCACGCGCCTTTGTAGCTTGTGTGTGTGCGCGTGTGCATTATATCCGGCTTCGGTCTTGAGAGTTTTATTCACTCGCGAGCTTCGGCACTATCTGTGTTTACCGGTTTTTTTTCTGCCATCCTCCTCCTCCTCTCACAGTTCTTCTTATGCTCTTCTACTTCGCCCAACGGCTCAATGGCTTGCAAGCTTCTTTCGCTCTCGTCGCTCGTTCGAGGCGTATACGCGGGAGAGGCTCTCCTCTCGAAGAAAAGCTTCAAAAGCTGCGCACGTTATGGATATATAGGTATATATACGTATAATTTGTGCGCGGACAGCTACTGGGAGGCTTTAGAGGAGGGGGTAGCGTTGAGTAGCCTCGCATCCCCACACACTCCATCCTTACCGAAAGAGAGAGAGAGAGAGAGTAGCAGCAGCAAACTTCGAACTTAGCCAAGATTGATTGTCTCAAGGCTATTAATTTAGCGAGTGAGCTTGCGAGGCTGCGGGTCTTGGCACACATCTAGATACACACACACACACACACGCTCATACACACGTATAGCAAACTGCAGCAGTGTATGCATGTGCAGGCGGGCACAAAGAAGATTGAGTCGTATCCAAAGCTCGGGGTGGGCACCGTGCAAAAAAAAAGAAGAGAGAGAGAGAGAGAGGAAAAAAGCGAGGAAAAAAATGCAGCACTGGAAACGCCGCCACCAGAGCGCTGCCGCGCTCCTCGCCTCGCGCAAAAAATTTAACGAACGAATCATACGAAGAAGAGTACTCGTCAGCGAGCCATTTTTTTTCTCTCCGCTCATTTTTTTTTTTTTTTTTTTTTTTTTTTTTTTTTTTGGAGAAGGAGGCGGGAAGGGGGGAAGGAGAGACGAATCGTTAGAGCTCATATAGCGATGAAAAGCTGTGTGTGCCATGGGGGGAGAAGCGGGACGCGCGCGGACACACATTTGCATTCAGAATGTAGAGCTCGCAGGCGCGCAAGAGAGAGAGAGAGAGAGCGCAAAAAAGCTCGCAAGCGCGAGAGGATAGTCGCTTCGTAAGTATGCCGGACTCGTACGTGAATATATATCCGAAGATAGTATAATATTGCACACACGCGCACATCTATACAGCGACATATGTAGCTGCTACTGCTGCTGCTGTCGAGGATACTTTGCACGTAAAAATCGGAAATCTGTTGTGGGAATAAGATATTTCTCTCTCTCTCTCTCTACATGCGCCGTTCGAAAATTTGGTCGATTTTACACGCTTTACGTGACTCTATATCCCGTTGCGCGACGACGACGACGACGATTTGCTCGTGTATATGCGCGTACAATATGCAGCTCTGCGCAGCGATTTGACATTTTCCTGCTCTCTCTCTCTCTCTTTTTTCTCTTTTATCCATTTCAAACTTTTCCATTTTACTCGTCAATAATGCCTATCATTCGCGAATCGTCGATTTCACTTCTTTTTTTTTTCAAGCTCGCGTATACACACATGCTGCGTGCACACACGGGGAGGGCTTCAGTCAATATACAAATAGACTAAAATATCAACTTAGCAAAAGTTGGCGGTCGCCCGCGCGCGCGTCAGTTGCGTTGCGTATATACTGCCTCGCGCATCGATATACACGGATTCACGGATTCGGAAAAATAAGTTTCGGGCGCGCGTACGTATACGGGAGAGAGAGAGAGTTGGCGAAAGAAAATAAATAAACGAAAGAAAACCGAACGCAAAAAAAAAGGGAGGACGAAGGAGGATAAAGTAATCGGGGATCGGATTGTTCGTGCGTACGTTCTTTTTACCATATGCGAGTAATTTTTAGCCTGAAGTGCAAGCGCGCAGTTGCAGCGTAGGTAGTCTATACGTAGAAGTATGAACGTTCGATTGGGGATTGGATTTTTTCCCTTCCAGCTCTCTCTCTCTCTCGCTCTTTTTTTGTACTTCCTTCCTTTTCTCTATATATATTTTTTGCGTTTATCCTTCATCTAACCCTTTATTCGCGTATTCGGCAGTGCCGTGATCCTGGCTGAGTTTTTTTTTTTTGCAAGTATGCGCTTGACCTCGATAGCTTTGTTTTTCCTTCTCTCTCTTTTGTTTTTTTTTGATCAAAACTATTTGTTAGTCACTTCGCACTCTTGGTAAATCAGGAAGGACTTTTCTGTGCGTGCGGGATCAATTCGTTACGCGGGTTTCGAGTTTATTTCGACGCGCGCGAATGACCATATATACGTTCTCGTAACCGTACACCGCGCGCGAAAATTTTGCGCGCTTCCATATTTTTAAATTAAAAAATTCCTCGATTTATCATTCATCATCATTTTTTGTTTGTTTTTGTTTTCGTTTCTGTTCTTTTTTGCCTTTGTTCGGCGACGAGGTAACACAAGAACGTGAATCCGAAATCGGCGTCAATTTTTCAACCGTTAAGCTCGCTTGTATGCATACACACACAGGCAGCAGCACAGCTCAAAATATTTAATCACATTTATCGTGCAAAAACCGCGCGCGCGCGCGCGCGCTCACGGCTTCGCGTTCGAGTGAAAAATATTTTTTCTTCGCAAAATTCCATTGTGCACGAATGTACAAAAAAATTTTATAAATAAATATATGAAATAAAAGGTTTGTCGAGCAAGGAGGGAAAAGCATATTGTGTATACAGATTTTGGCACTGGATAACACACACAATCTGACTGCGCGAGTCGACATAGAAATGGAAAACTTCACTGCACACGATTCACGTATGCATGTATATATGTACGCACGTGAACACACACACATGTATACAATATTTTCACTGTACTCGAACAATTGGTTTATTTTTAGCGAAACTACGTTCGGGGCCGGGAGTCAAAGATATACCACTGGCGCAGCAGCGCGCGTGCCTGAAAAAAATATGTATATGCATTTCTTTCGCTCCTATACGGTGTACGCGTCTCGTCTATATAACTATGTATAGACTTTGTCGAATCAGAGAAAAGAGAAAGATAAAGCAAAAAACAACGGTAAGCTCCTGTATGGAGCTTGGGCGCGCGCGCGCATTCGGGGTCGCGTTGAATAAAAATCACGAAAAAAAAAAGGAGAAAGAAAAGTAAAAAATAGGTAAATAGATTTTAGAAAAAAGGGAATTTTTATAAATCACAAAGCCCAGCTGTTTCGCTGCCATGCACACACACACACACACACACACAACCAGTGCAGCGCCGTCTGCACATATGCCTTTTTCACATATCAAAGAAAAGTGCAGTTGTATTGAAAATTCGTATCGAGCTTGCAAGCTCTCTCTCTCTCGCGCGCGCGGTGGCTTTTACATATCGCAGCGCGGGCATAAATATGTATTTATTATACGTACCGGGGGCAAATTTTCTTTTTCTACGTATGCAAGAAAAGGATTCTTCGAAATTAAAAGCCCTATATAGGCCACGTGTGGATGCACATAAATTGGTTCTCGAGCCAAGACGACGACGACTGCTATTGCTGCTTTCTTTTCAAGCACTGCAGTGTACGACCGCACTTACGCAGCTGGCTGCACACTTACACACACACACGTAATGATACATATATCTATCTATACATCTCGATATATTCACGCTCGATTTTACATATATTGTAAAATCCTCTTACGATCGTGAATATAAACCCGTCGCGTTGTGAATAATAATTCTTTCCTTTTTCTTCTTTTCACTTCTGCATTCTCGCGCTCGCGCGCGAGGACGCGACGTTACGTTTCTTCTTCGTGAGATGAGTGGGAAGAGAGAGGAACGAAAGAATGAAAAAAAAAAGGAGATATTCTTCGCGAGAGTGAAAAAAGCTCCTACTTTTAGCGCGTATACGTGTGTGCCTGTGTGCTGCTGCTTCTGCAAGCTCGCGAGCGCCAAGTCAGCCGCGCTATTTCCTCTTTATACTACTGCTGCTCGTGGGTACGTGTGCATGTCGTATATATACGTACGAATATGTATGTTCTCCTATACGAAGCACATAAGGAAGCATAAGAGATTTCGATATCTACCCCCGGTATATACGCTTCCGATTTCTAAGATATACATGTATGTGTAGCTGCCACCACCGACGCCGACGCCACCGCAGCTACACACATGTGCCACACGTATGGCAAATATAGAAAGAAATTCAGGTGCCTTCCAAAGTCGTCCTTCACGCGCTCGCGCACGACACATACATACATACGTACATACAGCTAGAGTGAATTTCTTTTTATCATGCATGCCTCGAACCGACGACGACGACGACGAAGCGTGGGATTCGGTATAAGCTGCAGGAAATTCCGTATTAAGGCGTACTAGAGAGAGAGTGACTACGAGTAGGAAGAAGTAACAATTTTACGCTTATTTGCCGAACGATGCCTGCTACTGCTACTTTATATACAATTCGAGAGTTGGTTTTGCCTACGTTTATGTATAAGCCAGTATATAAGCGCGTCGCGTAAATGAATGGGCTAAACCGGTCGCGCGCACACACACACGCACGCACAGAACCCATCAGTAAAGCTTTATATACCAGCAGTAGCTTTATACGCACACACTTTTCCATCCAATTGCCCTCGTGTGCTACTCACCCGAGAGCTTCTCTCTCTCTTTCTCTCTGCTGCTGCTGCTACTGGTGTGTAGCTGTATGCGCGGTACTCGCACACATTTCTCTGTCTCTCTCTCTCTCTTTGCAAGCTCTCTCTCTCTCTCTCTCTCTCTCTGTGAGCTGCCGTGCGGCAACGCCCCCGTGCCCGTTTTCCATAACTCCCTCTCTGCAAGCTCTTCCTGCAGCGAGCGCGGCGGTGGCAGCAGCACGATTACCAGTGATTTTCACGAGTAATTTTCCTTTAAACTCGGGTGCACGGGGGGTATTAAATTGTTATAGCGCGTCGAGAGTGTGGGTGGTGTAGAACTGTGTGCCGCAGCTGTTCGGAGAGCTGCTGCGTTATAGTTCGCAACAAACGCGGCACTGCTGCAGTGTAAATTTTTTCCCGTTCCTCGCTCGCACCACCCTCTTTGGTCCCTCGGTATATATATATAGAATATTATTATTGCGAGAGCTTGCAAGCTCGGATAATTAATACTTGCTTTCTCTCCCTCTGCGTACAGTATAGCGGTATTAGTATTAGTACGAGCACGCGCTGAAAACTCAGTCGCTAAAGCCTAAAGGCCTCCTATCTATCTCTCTGCTGCTGCTGTGCTACGGCGTGACTGCGTAGCATCATCATCATCATCATCATCGTTGTCGTCGTCGTAGCCGTCGTCGTCGTGATGATGATCGTCACGAAACCGCAACGCGAAACACGCGCTATAGGCCAAGCACTATAACGGATTAACCGTTATGCCGTGTAGTCGCCTCGCCTAGAGAAACGGGCGGCGCTGTAGGCTTACGTCGAGCTGCTGTTGCTGCTAGCTGGTAATTTCGTTAAGGACATAATTTTCTTGCCTTGATGGACTGTACGCTGCAAGCTCTCTGGCAACGAGCACACGCCGTATATATATAACGCTCGCGCGACTGTGCACAGGCACGTCCTTGATGCGCGTACACGCCCGCGCGCGCGCGCCCGACGAGGCAAACATTTCACCCGCAGCATAATTATTATATTTACTCGGCTATATCTCTCCCTGGGCTATATTATACACGCGCGGCCAAACGAACTCCGCTAGTAGTGCACATTTATGCGTGTATAGCGCCTAATGCAGCACGGACGGCGCTGCAAGCTCGACCAACGAATTCTCTCCATTTTATTAAAATTAATCGCGGTCGAGCTTTCGGGAGCGGGGCTGCAAAAGAGAGCGAGAAAAAGCTTCGCGTGAGTGTATTACAGCCGCATAATCGCGCGCGGGCTTTATGGAAACTCGCAAATCGAAAATCAAAGGGCCGCGTGCACCGAGCGGCAGCAGTCAATATATATATAATACGTAGTCGGAGCTATGATTTCACACGCCATCGAGCAAAATAACGCGCACACGCAAGCGCGTACAACTACTCTCTTTATGTATACGCGAACATCAAACGCACCGCCGCGTAACTCTACTGCGTATACGAAGCCGCCCACGTTCGAAAGCTCTCCTAGCGCATTGTAAGCCGGTGGCGTGTAAGCTTGCAAGCGCACAAATTCGAGCTGGCGAGTAAAAAAAGCTCCGGCCCCGGGATTACACGGAACACAATGTTTTCTTTCGATTCGACTCGATCATCGCGTGTTCAAAACGAGAGAAGAGAGAGAGAGAGAGAGAGAGAGAGCTCGGCGTTGATCCGAAATGAAAGATGAGCTAACATCGAAGATTATAACGGCTCGATCGACGAGCGATGTGCCTGAAGCTCGTTGTAAACATACGTCTTAACCGATGCGCAAACATCGCGCGCGCCGTATATACGTATACACACACGAGCTTATCGCAAGCATACAGCGACGTGTTTACCATGCGTTTGCCTTTATATATGCAAAAGCTAGAGAGAGAGAGAGAGAACAATGGACAGTTGAACGTGGGAGCAGATGAGTAATAAAAAAGGAGGAGATGGATCGTTGTGAAATCGTATATAACAACACACGTCGGTGTTGGCGAGCTTTTCAAGTCTCTATTGTACGAGCGCTGACTTTTTCAGCTTAATTCAATTGACGCTTGACGCAAAGCTTATATCGTCGATGAAGTGTTGAAAAAAAAAAGGAAAGAAAGAAGAAAGTGATTAATGCATAATTTAATTATATAATATCGAACTCGAGCGGCTCGGTATATCAATCAAGCTCTCGCTCTCGCGACTTTTCTTAGCAGTCTCGATCGACTCGAGAGAGATAATCCAAAAAGTCATTATAACGACGAATAATGCGCGAGGATCCGTGAGCTTTTTTACACGAGAGAAGCAAAGAAAAAACGAAGAAGAAGAAGAAGAAAGAAAAGAGAGCTTAAATCATTCGCATTTTGTCAGGCATACACACACACACGAGCGCGTAAGAGGGCAAACGAGGGATCTCTCGTATATATAATGTAAAACGTCGGAGCGGCGCTGCTGGCCTACTACCATACATACGTATATATACCTATATACGAGCTTGTGGCAATTCCGCGCGTATATACACGTACTATACGTATATGTAGCGATCGCAGGGGCGCGCGCACACACACGACGGGCGAAAGCAGCACCAACTGTTGATTCAATAATAAACGCGCGTATATACCTCGAGGTCTGCTCTATATACCTATATATGTACTGTATATATACACACTGCACGCACACACATACCGCATGTAGATCGTGTCGTATACGCGTATATAGGTACGCGCGTTCTTGTCATCGTGCGTTAATTAAACATTGTGAAAATTGAACGAAAATCGTTTTTTTTTTTTGCACGACCAGGCCAATCGGCGGCGCGGTGCACAGGTTGGACCAAAAAAAAAAACGACAAAAAAATCCGTCGGTCGAAGAGAGAGAGCTTTGCGCTTTTCACGCAATCAAAGCTCCGACGCGCGCGGGATCCCATTTATATTCAATGTAAGTTTTGTATTTGTATCCTCTCTTTCTCTCTTCTTTTTTTTTCGTTTTTGTTTCGCGCACACGAGTGTGTGTACGCACGTACGTTACTGCACAAAAGTAAATAACGCGACACACACACACTCGGGTATATACTATATATAACTCGGTAAGGCATTTAATCTCCTTTGTTATAATGAAGTAGCGGCGGCCGCCGCGCGAGCCTGGGCGAACTAGCTGTGCGACTCGCATACAGATTATAAATGCCTCGCTGCGGAGCTGCTTTTTTTCTCTTCGTCATATAATATATATACCTCGCTATATTTCGATGCTTTTCTCTCTTTGTGCCGTGGCGCGCGCGCCTGGATATATAATACGTGCTCGATACAACAAAGTAGGCCAGCGCAACTCTCATGGATAAATGTGTGTGTGTGTGTGTGTATATTTTCAATCTGTGTGAAATTCAGTCGGTTTTGGGTGCGCATTGCGCACTTATTTATGCAAATACGCTCGAAAGGATGTAATTAGTATATAGCATATAGTCGCAAAATACTTGATTACATTATTTACATTTCTGTCTGGTACATGCGGCTCGTCTCGTTTTGCGATGGCGATACGTATAAAATATTACGTGGATCGATCGTCCGGTAGAGCTGCGGCTCCCGTACCAATACCACGAGGTTTTATATAAAAATTTAGCGCTTCGGTGATCGCTCCTTGATCTTTGAGAAGTTCTTCTTCAAAGTTCATCCGTCGCGTTTAAAAAGCTCTCCCTCTCTCTCTCCTCATTATTCCCCGCTCTTAGTATTTCTTTTTGTCAGAGGGCATTAACGTTCAATTTGATGGTGTATTTACGCTACTACTGCGAAGTTTATCCAAATGCGCTTATATATTCAAAACATTTCAGATAGAGGAAGAGAGAGAGAGACTCAACGACCGCAAATCGATAAAAGAGATATATATACATCTATACACACGCCACATCGAGAGAGAGAGAAGCATCATAATCCTGCTGCAGTGATTTGCTCTTTGTGATATCGCGGTGCAATTCGCTTTCTGCCCCGAGCGTCGGCGGCGGCAGCAAATGGCGGTGTACAGCAATTTCCTTTCAAGATGCCGCCGCTTCTCTCTCTCTCTCTCTCTCTCTCTCTCTCTCTCTCTCTCTCTCTCTCTGTGCACCCCCTCCGTTTCTATATACCACTAGATATTGGACGCGGGTACGTAACATATCTATATAGAGAGCTCGAGCCTCGCAGAATTAGCATAATATCGGGGCGACGCTATAAACCCCGAGCCGCTCTAGCTTGAATATCGCGTGTCTCGCGCGCCAGCGAACATTTATACGAAATTTATTCGCTTGTACGATTCGCGTATTACGCGACGTCCTTTTTGTCGCGTATTATATATGTGTGAATGTGTGTGTGTGTGTGTGTGTGTGTGTGTGTGTGTTGTAACGTGTGTAGTACGGTGAGGTCTAATTGGCCAAGTGCACGCGTCACATTGTCACGATGTGTGCCATTGAACGGCGGCGACCGGTGCGGGTGTCAAGTGAGTTATTTATATTATAAAACGTGTATGCGCGCACTTGCTATATGCGCTCATGCTCGACACTCGACTTGTCTCTTTTTCTCTCTCTCTCTTTCAAATTTTAGATTTTAGATTTAAGTTTAATTTTCAATCGCGGAACCTCACATCGATTCGATCTCCGCTATTGGTCTTTCATATAACGTTCTGTTTTTGTCTGTTTTTACCTTTTTCTGTTATTTTAACTACTCAAGTAATACCCATGTAAAATCTCTGTAATAATCTCGAGTCAGTTCACAATCTCTATGAGATGAACTGTAATAAATTACCAATCAATCAATCAATCAAAAAATCTCTCTTGATCGTATGTGTATATGGGTTGAATTCGAAATTTTTTAAGTGGGCTCCACGGAGTCTTTTGCCTTTTTTTGATTTATTCTTGGATGTGTCGAAGAACATTAAAAAAAACTGGGATAATCAGAAGACATCGCTAGAAAAATTAACTTTTTCCATTTCTATAATCGAGTTAATTTATTTCAAGTCCTTAACAATAAACAGTAGATGTCTCACGATGATCGCGATTAAGTTCCCGCAAGCGGCGCGAAAATTCCTATTATTTCTATATATACTTCCTGCTGAATGTGTCAACAAAAGAAATCGGTTCGTATCTATTGACGCTAGTGATCGTTACTCGTTCGTATTTGCCAGGCGCAATTTCGATTACTGATCTTTGCTGCTTACTACTCGCACGTAGAATTGCTTGGCCTTGACTTTAAGTCGAGTCATGTGTCGTGGCGTCGATCCCTTGGTTTCTTTACAGATCCGCAAAGTTCTTGAAATCTTGAGCACCAGTTATTGGAGTATACAATGTTTCAAGAACTTTGCGGATCTGTAAAGCTCCAGGAGATCGACGTGACCATACGAGACCCGCCTTCGAGCTGAATGTCCGCCAATTCTACTCTTCCGGTAAAAAGTAACAATAATCGGTATTTAAATTACGCCTGGTAAACCCGAACGAACGACAACTTAAGTGTCAATAGGTATTAACCCAATTTCTTTTTGTTAACTCTCAATATAACACTTCGATTGCCATAGTGATTTTTCTTGGTCACCGACAGCCGCACTTTGAAAAAATGTAAAAACAGTCACATTCACTCGCGAGCATGCACACACATTGTTTTTGCTCGAGGGGCAACGGACACCCCAATATATACATAATACGTGTATTACGCGCGCACTGGACTGGTCCAACTCGACCTCGAGCTTTCTTTTTTGCATCGAGCTCGAAATATCATCATCGATTTTGCCTCGCTTCGATAATAAGATGCGGGTCGAGGGATCGCGCACGCGGGGTAATATCAGTTTTCCTTTTTTTTTTCTCTCTTCGCTTTTTTTTTTTTTTTTTTTAAAAAAAATTAGGGTGATTTTTCAGATCGGAAACTCAGACGACGACGACGGTAGTACGAGATCGTGAGAAAGAGCGAGGAAAGAGAAAGTCGAGCTCGAGCTGCTCTCTCTGCACAGGCTCGTGCACGAGAACGAGTGCCAATTTCAAATTATTTTCATTTCCCAGACCCTGAGATTTTGCCCTCGCTCGTTCGCTTTCTTGCTTCTTTACACTTAGCAAATTAAAAGCTCGGCTTTCCGTATTTTCCGGGACAACGTGTATATATATAATACAAAATAGAGAGAGAGAAAAAAAATGTAGCAGCGCTGCTGCAGTGGCGGCGGCGGCGGTGACGCCAGAGCTTTATCTAATTTCTCGATGTGCTTATTGACCCATTGAAGAGCTTTACTCTTTTCTTTCTTTCTTTTGCCGCGAATAAATTATTCTCGCGCCCGCGTTAATCGTATCTCTCTCTCTCTCTCTCTCTGTTTAAATATAAACGAATCGCAAATCGAATTGCATTATACGATCGAACAATAATATCGGACCCATGATCGTGGCAGCAGCAGCAACAACGAGACGAGCTCAATTGCGTATATCATGCCATTTGAAAAGTCTCGGGGCTCGATCTCGGACAAACACACACACACACACAGCATACACGTACATATATAGTATACTGCACTTGAAGCAGGCCAGCAGCAGCAGCGATTATCTCGCAATAAAGAGAGCGACGCGTACATACGATATACATACGTTCGGTAGATATAGAAGCACGAGGCAGCTGCTGCTCTACTATTCACTTAATGTGCGCGCATGTCTGCACGCGCGTATATAGAGGCATGTTCACTTTGTTCTAGAGAGCCGCCGCCGCCGCCGCCGCGTTTGCAATTTGATATATGCATGCATGTATACGTACTGTCCGAGCTTTAAAGTGACCCGTGATTCGAGCCGCGCGCACATACACACACACGTCATCGTCGTCCGTGTACGTGTGTACTTGTCGTTGTCGTAGTTGGCTCATGCGACAATGTTTTTAATTAAAATTATTTAACAAAAGTATTTCCCTGCGCGCGGACGTAGCAGCAGCTCCCCCGCATCGTGTACCATATCGTATGGAGCGTATCGCGTTGATACAATTCGTGTATATAGTATATATATGTGTGTACAGCGAGCGATGTGCGCTTGGCATACCCGTAAGATATCTTGTTAATATGGAAATTCGTATATATCAGCATTGTATCCGTGACTGCTATACTATCCTCTAGCTCTGGCTCTGTGTTGACTCAACAATGCTTGAATGAAGACACACGACCCTTGGATGATTTATGCCACGAGACAGGCATAATTACCAGCTCGTGTTCTCTTATTCCCTCTCACACATAGGATGTAGGTGTGTGTGTGAGTGTGCATGTGCCTCGTGCCAAGCTCGTCCGGGGGACTTTTTCTATCGCCGCGCGATCATCTTGTAATTAACTCGTTGCGCGCTCACACCCACACCCACGCGTATACTACACACGTATATATAATATATATATCGCATGAACGAGCCAATTCATTAAAGAGCGATCTGTGCGAGCACAGCCACGAGCTTTCGTGTAATACATATATCAAGAGAGATATATATACGCGTTAACCCTTTTAATGCATTGGATTCAATTTTTTCGAATAAAACGAGGAGGTGAAAAAAATCCTCGTTCAATGGGTATATATACGTATACGCGACCATTGAAATCGAAATCTTTTTCTGTTTTTTTCTTTTCTCTCTCTCTCTCTCTCTATCCTCGGGCTCTTCATTCCCGATTCTTGATTAATTATTAAACGGAGGGGGAGGGGGGTGCTTTAAACGGGGGAGGCTCGAGGCAGCGCTCGCAAGAGCGTAAAAAAAAAAAACAATGAACGAGGATGGGCAAATACATTGATAATTGGTAACAAGTACCACCACCACCACCACCACCAGCTTACAGCTACTGTACGCGCGCCCCGAATCGACTGCTTCCGATTGGCTTTCTTCTTTCTTCCTTCTTTTTTTTACTTTCGTTTCTTTCGCTTCTTTTCTTCTATTCCCAGGCCAGACCAGTCGATTTCGAGAGAGGAAATAAATTACCCAGTTACGCGAGTTTTTTTTTTCTTTCTTAAACCTCGCTCTCTTCGTCTTTTTATTTTCTCGTCCGCGCGCGCGCTTGCTATATACGTTGTAATAATCCAATTTTGTATACGTCGCATATATACACCTCTTTTTTCTCTCTCTCTCTCTCTCTCACTCTTCATAAGGCGAAGGGAAAATTTATTATGCTTAGACGAAGAAATAACGAGTAAGAGGAGCTGTAAAAAAGAAGCCCAAGTGAATATTAATAATAATAATGAAGTTGCAAAAGTCTAGTCTCTATCTCTCTCTCTCTGCAAACGAAGGAATGATGCCTTACATCTCTCTCTCTCCCTCGTTACAACGTTATATGCGCGCGCTAAGCAAGTCGTTGTCGTCGTCGTCGTCGTCGTCGTCGTCGTAGCTGTACGTAGTTATTACAGTAAGTGCTCGTTAATACTTTGTCGCGCGTTTGTGGAGTGTGAGGTCGTGGAGGAGGTGGGTTGGGAGGGAGGAGGAGGGGAGGAGTCGATCGTGACCTTACGAGCTGTAGCGCGAGATATATTCAAATCCTTGAGCAAATATAAGATGTAAGATTAATAATTATGTACATAACGTTGGAAGCGGGTTTTAGAGAGCAGAGTACACTTGAGCAAAAAAAACATTTAAAAAATCAACGGATTTCGATCTCGCAATTTTAAAAATTGGGAGGGTTTTCTATCGAACTTAGGCGTGCTTGACGATCGGTCGATACATTGTTTGAAATTTGAAATCTCGTGCGTCGATGAGACTTGAAATATTTGTTTTCTTGATATAAAACCCAGGAGGTGTTTAAAAATTTGCGATATAATTTAAATTGTGCAAAAGCATACTTTTTGTAAAAATGTTCGGTTGTACCAACTTTTATTCCGAAAGATTTCCGTCGTGTTTCATTTGAAATTACACTCTATTTTATTTTATTTCACTAATGCGTTTTTCACTTTATTGAAGGTTCTATTATTTTCACTAACGAATTAATTCATTTCATTTTATTAGAATGCGCGATATATAAAAATCAAATAGTTTTCATCAACTCAGTTTTACAACTGTGGTCGCGACGAGTTCGATGCAGATCAATGATTATGATATGTGAAATTCAATTACACTCCTATAGATGTCTCTTTCGGTACCCGCAAGTGGTTGAACATTCGCTAGAATACTATATAAGATTGGTGGTACAGCATAAATATACAAGTAATTTGGCAACGTATTATGGTCAACCTGCATGTATTGTATTTATTGCTGATGACGATGCAAACGCGTACGAAAAAGAAAAAAATTTTTTAAAAATAAATAAAAACACAACACGAGTGCATGACTGTCCGCGCAGCGTCGATCTCGCATTCCCGAAAGCTACCTCGAGCGCCGGGGATTATTATTTTGCATACACGCTCGCGCGCTCGCGTGAATAATTTTACAATATATACGATATACGTGCGGCGCGACGGCCGCGATCGCACTCGTCGCGAACGATGATAATGAATATATGCGGTTAACAATCGCGAGGCCGAAAATGCGAAGATTCTTTCGTTGATTTTTCACGCAAAATTAATGTGCTTTTGTGTATACAAGCGCCGCGCGTGGCTTTATTTATGCGCGACCTCTTGTATCAACGCATCGCGGAGAGCGACAACGATCATCCTCTGTGCCCCGGTGTGCACTGCGACGTACTCTCGCACGAGTAAAATGAAACTATATAAAAAAGAAAAAGAAGAAGAAGAAGAAGAAGAAGAAGAGAGTTGGGTTTGGTTTTTTATTTTTTTATTCTTTTTTTTTTTTCGTCACCGAGTCCTGGAGAGCCTTGGAGGAAATAGAAAATTCTCGCGCGACCATCTGTTCGGTTTCCGCGTGTCCTTTTTTTTCTCTCTCTCTTACTCCTTATGCTGCTCTCTTTCGCTTGCCTTGCAGCAGTCCGGACTTGGGCTTGTATACGGAAAGTTCGTTTGCGCGGGCGCTCGTCCCCCAAAGTTAAGTGCCCCGACACCCCGAGGTTTCGTTATATACACACCCGCGCGCTATAAACAAGTTGCTGCTGCTGCTGCAGCCTATATACCGTACATGAAGTCTGCAGGACTGTGCTTGAACAAAAAAAAAATAAAAAAAGAGAGCGAAAACTTTTTTTTTCTTCTTCTTACTCCAGATTCTGCGGGTGTCTTTTGTATACATATATCGCGTATATATAGTGGCGTGTATGGTGCGCGCCCGGCCCGGAGACTGCGACGAAAGAAAAACTGAACTTTGTCTCTCGCGCAACCTTCTTCTCCCCCCTTGCGTGCGAAGTTTGATACTTTTTTTCGCGTCGCCGTTGTTGTTTTGCTTATGCGTCTCTTTTTTTTCTGCGTTTGTTAGATACGTCTATATAAAAAGTGTATACATAACACGCAAAAACAAGTAATTAAGTCGCACCGCTCGCTGCGCGCGACGGATCGTTCCAGCTAAAGTACGCGCCGTGTGTTTCACACCGTTTTGACGCGTCTCTGATCTCTTTCCACTTGACGTGCCGCGCGATGCACTTGAAACAATGATTTGAATGGGTATCAAGAGATATAAGCGACACGAGTGGCTACTTAATAAGCAAAGATACTCGACGGATATAAAAAAAAATTGATATAATAATACTCGGTCAGCTCGAGCTTAGTTGGTTCGAGAGGCTACCGTGCATAGAATGATGGATTTTGTACATAACCCATTGAAATCGCGTATCTAGGAATTTTTACTGCTACAGGTTGAAATTTTATTGCTTACCGTAATTTTGTTATAGTCATACATCATACGAAACTTATTAATAATAAAACGGAAAGAAAATCGAATGAAAAAAAAATAAACAATTATAATTTAGTATAATTAATAATATAATTCAAATAAATAAATTTGATAAAAAAAATTATTTATAGATCGACTCGCATTTTAATTGTTTATTCGTGTTAATTATTATATATTATATATAATTATGTATTATATTAAATTATATTACATTGAATTACATTAAATTATATTTGCATAGTTTAATAGAACACAACGTGAAATGGTATATTACGTACCTAGGCTGGGAAGTGGCTCATTATATTCGCAATTCGCGCGCGAGTTGCTGCCCAAAAGCGTTTGTTACATTCCAAAAAAAAAAATAATAATAATGATTGTTGTACTGCTCTCGAAGCGTCCAATATGACGATAGGAATAAATTGAAGTAAAATTGTGAAAATTATTTTCATATCGACCTGGAAATTCTTAAACGTCTCTCGCTTATATCAAGCATTACTGCAATTTTTTTTTTTACATCCACAAGAACATTTATTATGTAGACTTTTTCTCGGCCCGTATCAGCCCTCAAATCATTCCACTCCAGATACTACAAACGTTTGAATATCCTTCAACTCTCTCTTTCTCTTTGGCGCCCCCGCGTACACCATTTTTCAAGCGGAACGTTTATAAAACCATTGAAAATCACTCTCCGCACAACGGCACGAGCACTCGACATTAAATGAAAAAAAAGGAGAGAGAGAGAAAAAAAAGAAAGGAAAGAACTCTAGCCCGAACCGCTTATCGTTTTCACGGCTCGCCTCGCCAATAATATATATCTGTATATACCTGCGTGTATATAAAACGCGAATTTAATGCAATCCGCCCGGGGTATAGCATATATATATATATCTCTGTGCGTGGGTGTGTATATAGGTAACGAGCCTCGAGACTCGAATATTTTCCTCCCGCGATCGAGAATATAGAAAAGACGATCGAGGAAGAATCGCATGTATAAGGTTTCGCTTCTCTCTTTTACCCCTTGTAAATTTACCGCCGCTGTTGCTGCACCGATAGGTCCTCCTCCTCTTCCTCCTAAAGTCTCTCGCATCGAGCTATATAAAATGTATATAAGATTACGTCGTCGTGGTTGTTGTTGTTGCTTTCTTTTTCGCTTCTCATAACCGCACAGGGCGCGCGCAGCAAACGACTATGGAGCCTGATATACACTTTTTGACTCGCTCCAGACAGTAAATCCGCGGCGTTTACTTTATAATATAGGCCGGCGGTGGTGGTGGGCCGAGCGCGCGCGCGTTGATATACGTATGTATCATAGGTAAAATACAGCGCTGATTTACGGCTGCGTTGCAATTTTTTCTCTCTCTCGACTCATTCGGCAGCTTTACTGGGTTTTAACGACTTTACCCCGCGTACGTGTGTGTGTGTACGTACATTTTGGAAAATACGCTATACATACCTGTCGAGCGTCACGATTTTAATGTATAATATATTTCGGAGATTCGGAGTAAACAACGTGTAGTGTGCACACACGTTTATTCGCAACTTTTGCAAAAATTGTATTGAATTACGCTCCATCTCACTTTCTCTCTCTATTTCTGTAATCGGAGGCGTCGATAAATATTTTATACCGCGTCTACGTCAAGTCGACGCGCGAGCTCTTACATGGCGGATCTCTCTCTCTCTCTCGAAAGCGCCCCCGATGTCCTTTACCCTCGCACACATACACACACACGTGCGCGCGCGTATAATACGTATAAGGCCATCAAAAAAGTTTCGAATCCTACATGCTGCTGAATGTAAGTTCGACAAATCGAAATCCTTAAAAAAGCTCACGTCTCTCAACTTCTTCTTCTTCGTCTTCTTTCTCGCCTTGGCTCTTCTCTTCTCCTATGTGTGCTGCTGCTGCTGCTGCACAGTGTAAAGAGTGAGAGATCGAAGCCCCCAGCTCGCGTACACACACATGCACACACACGTATAGAGAGAGAAAGAGACGGATTTCTCGCGCGAGACGAAGGGGCTCTCTGACTTATATATATATTTTTAAGGCGCTTCATACGGATATAAATGGAACTACTTTGCTCACTCGACATAGAAAAAGACACTTTTGGATTATCCCTCCGACTCATGTATGTGTATGTGTGTGCGGCGGTCGACGTTACCCTCTATATGTCTAATACGTTTTCCCGGAGATGAAACTTTTTTGTGCTCGCGCCCATTTGACATCGCTTACACCTCGACTGGCTTTCTGCTGTCTGTCCGCTGATGCTGCTGCCGCTGCTGCAATGCAATTTAAGGGAGTCTTCGCGGACGATCCCGGGCAATATCGTACCTACGACGCCGACCATATTGGCTAATACGTATGTCCGGTTAGAAATTTCTTTCTCACATTTTTCTTCCATTTTACTTAGTTTTTTTTTTATTATTTCTTCGTCGTTGACCGACGCGATTTATATTTTCCCTCGTGCTGTGCTTTGTGTGCTTGCAGCAGCTGCGTACGCGTTTACCGCGTTACATCGCATCGAGCCGCGCGCCGGACTCGTTTATACATACAATACAATCGTACATAATACCGAGCTCGAATTAATCAATCGGTGCGCAGTGCAGCTGATTTTCAATTTATGCCGTGCAGTATAACAGCATGTTGTTACACGAGTATTATATTAATCCCCACAAAGCAGAGGTGTAGGGAGGGAGTTACATATATACATAATATATATTATATATGCTGTACTGCGGCCGTCTCGAAATAAACATTAAATGCTTAATCAGATTGAATATATATATAATAATACATAATAGGCAGCAATCGATATAACCAAATTAATACGTGACTCGGCACAAATTGGCCTCCTACTCCACCCACTCCTCCCCCGATGTACATATGTACACTTTACGATATAAAACTCGCCTACACGATATAAGATCGATCGAGTGTACATTTCGAAAGTGCGCCAATAACAGCAACAATAACAACCAGTAGCAGCAGCAGCAGCAGCAGCATCAGAAACAACAACAACAGCAACTAAGGACGTTGAATATTTAAGCATTTGCACACCGTGCTGCTGCTTCGAGGAGGAGTTGAGGCTTGCGAGCGAGAGAAGATACCCGGGGCCAGGCGCGCGGGCAATTATTTGGCTTAAACCGAAACTGCTGCTGCTGCTACGCGGCGAAATAGAGTTAGCCGCCTTGAATAATCACCGCAACGAGGCAACTAAATATTTATGTTTACTGCGCTACGGCGCCTCCGCCGCCGCCGACGCCGAGGCTATACTACTACTACTACTACTACTGCTACTATATCGCCGCTGGGGTGCGGCTAAATTAAGCGCGAGAGTGTATATAGGTACGTATAGGTGTATAGTGGAGGATCGCTGCGAGAGAAGAAGAAGCCGAGAGGGATAGAGACGACGGCGCGAGAGAGATTTATTTTTTTTTTTTGCATACGCTTTAGAGGCAGATTAGGAGAGGATATTACACGTAGCGTGTATAATTAGCTGCGAATCGCGCGCTGATTTCGACGTGTAATGAAGCTGTTGAAAATATGAAGACGGAAAGACATCTCATGTAGACGCTTCGATCGTATTATATCGAGAATCGGATGAATCTTGCAGTTATCCTAGACTGGTTCATAAAATTATTTTCGATGAGATCTTACCACGTCTTGAAAAATTTGTTGAATAAAGGTTAAGGGAGACACTGAAGGAATGAAGTTCGCTTAATAAAATTGATTTGTCATTAAGAATGTGCTTGGTTTTTTCTTTAAAAATTTATTTATTTATTTTTTTTAATATTAACATTGCTTCTACAATAATCGGATAATATCGAAGGAACTTATGGTTTTATTTTATTTATTTTTAAAATTTTAAAGCGTGAGTGATGCACCGAATTGATGTGTCTTTTGAGATTACTCTCGTCTGTGAATGTCTTTTGGCAGTTATCACATGCTTGTACAACAACCATTATGAACTGAATCGAAGTGGGTTTTGAGATAACCTTTATGGTTAAATGACTTTCCGGAAATATCACATACACGTCTGACTCGCTTGTGCACCGAATCGATGTGTTTCTTGAGATTTATGTAGTTGTGTAATGTGTTTTTTGAGACTACTCTTATCTGAATATACCTTTAGGCATATATAACATGCATGAGTGACATTACTGTGCACATTATCTATGTGAATTTTGAGATGAGTTTTTAGAGTGAATGTATTTCCACAAATGTCACATGCATGTCTAACACCATTATGCACCGAATCGATGTGCTTCTTGAGATTACTTTTGGTTGTGAATGTCTTTTTACATATTTCACATGGGTACGTGATTTTATGATGCACCGAATCGATGTGAACTTGAAGATTAAATTTCGTCAAGAATTTATTTCCGCATATATCACATGCATGTGTGATTTTATGATGTATCGAATCGATGTGTTTTTTAAGATTACTCTTCTGTGTAAATATCTTTTCGCAAATATTACATGCATGTCTGACACTATTATGCACCGCATCGATGTGGGTTTTGAGATTAGCTTTTTGTGTCAATGTCTTTCCGCAAATATCACACGAATATGTGACACCATTATGCAGCGCATCGATGTGTTTGGTGAGATTTCTCTTGACTGAGAATGTCTGTTGGCATTTATCACATGGATGAGTAACTTTACTGTGCACCTTATCTATGTGAATTTTGAGATGACTTTTTAGAGTGAATGTATTTCCACAAGTACCACACGCATGTCTGCCTCGCTTGTGCACCGAATCGATGTGGTTCTTGAGAATACTTTTGGTTGAGAATCTCTTTTTACATATGTCACATGGATGCGCGATTTTATGATGCACCGAATCGATGTGAACTTGAAGATTAGATTTCGTCATGAATTTATTTCCGCATATATCACATGTTTGTTTGGTACTATATTTGTGCATCACATAGACGTGAACTTTGAGATAGCTCTTACGTGAGTATGTCTTTCCGCAAACATCACATGCATGTCTGACACTATTATGCACCGAATCGATGTGGGTTTTGAGATTAGCTTTTTGTGAGAATGTCTTTTCGCAAATATCACATGCGTGTGACACACCATTGTGCAACGAATCTATGTGCTTGTTGAGATTACGCTTGTCTGAGAATGTCTTTTTACATAAATCACATGGATGCGTGATTTTATGATGCACCGAATCGATATGTTTTTTAAGAGTACTCTTTTCTGAGTATGTCTTTCCGCAAACATCACATGCGTGGGTTGTATTGTTACGCACCGTACCTTTGTGTGTTTTTAGGTTATGATCTTCGTTAAGTTTTTTTGAAATTCTTCTTTTTTTATTCGGATTGAAAAGTTTAGGGTTTAAATTCAAATTCGAATTCTCTGTAGCGTCATCAACAAATCCTGGATTTACTTTCTTCGTTGTTTCTATTTTAATCATGTTTTGAATTTTATGATTATCTTTATTTTTTATAACCTGCAAGTTGTTTTGCGAATATTCTTCAACTTTATGAACTGCTAATAAATTAATGTTAGGTTTGACGTCTTCACATTCAACAACTATTTCCACTTCGTTGCCAATTTCATTTTCAAGTTTAATGTTACATTTTCGAAGAACATGGGTCTGTTGAAAAATCCAAGTTATGTGAGAATTATCGTAAAAAAAACAACTGCCTCATTCAATTTACATGCAACAATCAACACTTACTGAATTTTCTGGCAGATGTGGTAAGAGTTGGATGTTCTTAACATCGGGTTTCTCGTCAATCATTTCAGAATCATTTTTACTAAAAGCCATATCAGAAGGTTCTTCTTTCACACTGAAATAACCCCAAAAGATCGAGTATTTTGTCTTATTATCTTTATGATTTCACTTTTACAAAATAAAAATTACCTGACAGTACAGTTAAATAAACCACTGCAGTCCATATTTCTCTCTCGTAATTTCACTAAAACAATTAACCTCTCTGCGATGATCGAGCGAACTACACGAGAAAACTGGCGATGATCGCACTGAGAGCTGTGTACTCTATCTGCTGTTTACGTTGTGCATGCCGTGCATAACCTCTCCTCGTAGGTATGTGTCGCTTGGCGCGAGGTGCTTTGCCGTGCATGCTATAATAATATTGTACGCTACACGCAGAACTGTGAACGAAGCCAAAACTAAGTCATTATAAGTATGTCGTTGAATAAATTACATTGTTTGTCTCGCGTTTACTGAATGATAATAATACTACGGAAAAATGAGATCTTGAAAAATGATGGTACGCTGCGCGTGAAACACTGAGCTTATAAAGTAAAAAACTCCCGAACAAATTATTTTTGCAACATGATAGTTATTCAGTGAATCCCAGAGACATTGACACTTTTAAATGTCCAGGCACTTTTAGTGTTGGAAAGAAGTTGTAGAAGGCCGAAAAAATGCCTCAGAGAAATCGTAGCCAAGTTATAATTTTAAACTTGTTTAAATATTGTAAAGAGAATGTATAAACAGATAGATAGGGTAATTTATTTGTAAACAATATGAGACTTTGACTTATTTCCTTGGCACACTTATCATGTTTACAATAAAAACAAATAAGTTTGAATATGTTATCTTTCCCGATCAAACAAACCGTAATACCAGAGATTGATTTTACTCATTCAGTTTCCGTAGCACTAAATTGGATCCATCGTTTAATTCAAATACCAAAATGGATACAAGTGAAAAGAAATTCGAGGAAATTGTCTCTCAAGATAATTCAAGTGAACACGACATTGCTGTTTCAGACGACAAACAATACGTTTGTGATATTTGTCAGGAGGCATTTACACTAGAATCAAGCTTGATAACACATCGAGACACAATTCACAATAATCAGAAAAATTACGCATGCGACAAGTGCGAAAAAAAATTTGAGTTCCGAAGTCACTTGAGTAGGCACCAAATATCAATACACAAAGATCACAAAAATTTCAAGTGCGACAAGTGCGAGAGAAAATTCGAAAACAAATCAAATTTACTCAAGCACAAAAAAATTTTCCATGAAGTTTTCAAAAATTACTTGTGTGAAAAGTGCGCGAAAAGATTTGAAAATAAAACAAGTTTGGCCATTCATATAAAGACAGTCCATGAGGATCGCGAAGATTTTAAATCCAATAGGTGCGAGGAGAAATTTAGAAAAAAATCGCTTTTGTTCAATTACTTAGGTGACGATGATCGGAAGTATTACGTTTGTGACAATTATGAAAAAAAATTTGAAGATCGACGCAATTTGAAAAAACATCAAATAATAGTCCACGAAGGTCGAAAAGATTACGCATGTGAAAAATGCGAAAAAAAATTTGGATTTAATAGGACATTGCATAGACACCAAAAGACAGTCCATGAAGGTCGAAAAGATTATGCATGTGATAAGTGCGAGAAGAAATTTACACAAAAAGTAAGTTTTGTAATCCATCAAAAGACAGTACACGAGGGTCGAAAAGATTTCGCTTGCAACAACTGCGAAAAGAAATTTGGAGTAAAATCGAATTTGCTTGTGCATCAAAAAATCGTTCATGAAGGTCGCAAAAAGTTCGCATGTGACAGGTGCGAGAAGAAATTTGGACGAAAAGAGCATCTGCTAAACCACCAAAAACAAGTCCATGAAGGTCGGAAAGATTACGCTTGCGACAAGTGTCCAAAAAAGTATGGGGATTCAGGCAATTTGTTCAATCACCAAAAATTTATTCATGAAGATCGCAAAGATTACGCATGCGATAAATGCCAGAAAAAATTTGGAACAAAGGCATATTTTATCATGCACCAAAGTATAGTTCACGAAGACCGTAAAGATTTTGTATGTGACAAGTGCGAGAAGAAATTTGGATTAAAATGTAATTTACTCGCCCACTTAAGGACTGTTCACGAAGGCCGGAAAGATTTCACATGTGACAACTGCGAGAAGAAATTTGGACTAAAATGGAATTTGTTTATGCATCAACAAACCGTTCATGAAGGTCGCAAAAATTTCGCATGTGACAGGTGCGAGAAGAAATTTGGACGAAAAGAGCATTTGATCAAACACCAAAAAGCAGTTCATGAAGGTTGCAAAGATTATGGATGCGACTAGTGCGAAAAGAAATTTGGATATTAATGCTTGTTGCTCTCCCACCAAACAACGATGCACGAGGATTGCAAAGATTTTGCATGCGTCAAGTGCGAAAATAAATTTTTGTATAAAAGCCACTTGAATAGACACCGAATAATGGTCCATGAAGGTCTCAGAAATTTTGCATGTGACAAATGCGAGAAGAAACATGAGCGAAAATGGCAATTGCTCTCGCACAAAAAGTCCGTACACGGAGAAAATAAATCAGATTTTTTGAAACATCAAAAATTAATCCACGATTATTAAGATTTTGTATACCCCCATCGAATTTAAATAAACATAAAAAAACACACAACTAAGATTACGTATGTGATAAATGTGATTTCACCTTATAACTTCAAAAATAGATTGTATCGCTCTTCGATCTAACAATGAAAAGTGATGATTTTTTTTATCGATAATTGTAAATATTTATTGATACTTATATAGATGTTTAAGTATAAGCTTTCTTAAATTTTGAATAAAAATTGTGCAAATATGATTGTATCTTACCTGAACCTCATGCTATCATATCATGTCTTTATTTTTCAATCAGATAACTGCTACTTATTTTATTACTCCTCTCATTTTTTTATTCATGCTATGAATTCTGTTATTTAGTGTTTTTATTATTTTTTGAAACTGAGAATGAGACGAGCGTTTAATTACTATTGGATTTTACCTAAATCTACCGAACACGAACTATGGAACTATTTCGATACATGAACGGACGGACGCTAATTAGATCGGTATAAATAATTTTTTATTGATAAAAATCAACTCGGAAAGAACCACTTTTCTTAGTACTTTTCGCCTATTGAATTATGCTTCGATTTTAATTTTCCAAAATCAATGATTTTCAAAAATCAACCGCCTTTGAACGGTAATTGATAATTTGCGTACGGTGCGGCACTTTTTCTAATCCACCATTGCTCAACCTGTATGCGGTCCATCTCTTTTGTCAAGAAAAGTAAATTTGGCAAGCATAGTTGAGAACAAAGTGTATAAAGTTTTGGTTTCTACTAAACTTAACTAACGAGAAAACGAGGAAAAAAGTTTCCAGGGACGGGGGTCTTACTTGTAGCACTTATATCCATGTCATTTTCTTTTTTTTAAAGAGAAGATAGTAGTCCTACCATTACGATCGATCAATCAGTGTCCAAAATTTTTTTTGAGAGAGGATACGACGACGAAGGGAGAGGTTTTCGTATTAAAATTGAAATCAAAATACGAACATACGCATGAAAATTCATTTTGAGGGCAATACCGCACTTTTTTTCACCCTTTTCTATGCAACGTTATCAAAAATGCACGCTTTTTACGTGTCACGCACGCGGCTGCTTCGCGCAAACGAAGAAGAAAAAGGTAAAAACAAAACAATTTTTTTGCGCCACTGATAATTCAAAAGTTTCTGACATTCCCTCTCGCATTGTGCACGCTTACACGTATATAAAAGCTCCAAATAATTTCCAGCCATCCATATGCGCACGACTCATTGTAATTAGTCGCTCGTTTGGGCTTTTAGTATAGCTGGATAGAGCTTTATGAGCGCGAAATCACCGTGAGCGCACACAGCCAACAGGCAGCTATTATAATAAATGCCCGTTGTATATTATATACATCTATGTGCCGTACGATATAACATCGAAAGCTCCGAAACTTTGGGCTCGATTACTCTCGCGCGGGAGACGAGATTGCGCCGCCGTTGCTGCACATTCGGTGCGGCGTATTAAATTAGCTTGACAATCCTCGCGCGCGAGCGATCGAGCGGCGGCTCTATGATCGTTTCGACGTGTGTGTCGCGTAATGCGTATATACCGCGAAAAGGAAAATTGAATATATTTTTCGATAATCGTAAAGATATCCTTCATTCGAACTTGAGATATTCTCGGACGAAAGTAATATATATAAATCAAATATCGATAAGCTTTAATATCCCACCGGTCTATATGTGTGTATTCAGGTGCTGCCTGACCTGCTGCAGCCATTGGATACATGCAGCTGTGCACCAGTGGACCGCAATGCGCTCTAGCGATACTTGCGACCATAGAAAATCAGTTTCTAAGAATTTCCTACCTCGAGCTACGTATATATATATATCATTTTATAGTCCATTGGCTTTTGAAGCTGCGTATTATATAGGGCGAATCCGTGTGTAAGTGTGTGTGCTCTATCGACCCCCGATACCGTATACTTTATCATAAAATCAAATTATCGCGATCCTTTTGCTCGTATAGCTTCTTTTCTTTGCCCTCTACACATACACAGACTCTTTATCTTATACGTGTTTATTGTGTAGCGTCTTGTTTCTTTTTATACGGCTACGTATAAGCTCGCTGCACATATAGTGTACTCTCGACTATATATAAGAAAACAAATTCTCTCGTATGTACATGTACATCCTTCGGCTGAATGTGTGTGTATAGGTGTACGTGTGGGCGTGTGTGGGTCGAATGTACGCGAACTCGCGAGGATAAGTAATTCGGCTCTCCGTGTGCTCTCGAGGCTGTGCTTCTATACTACTGCTGCTGCTGCTGCTGCTGCTGCTCAGCACACAAAGTTCTCGTTTCCAAACATGACTAATCTCATTTCGGATAGTAGTAGCAGTTCGTATAATCCTATAGATAACCAAGTCAAGTCATTGGGGTTTTCAAGGTTCTCTCTGCTGCTGCTGCAGCCGCTCTGCAAGCTCGAAACTTAATTGTTTCGAGGCACATAACTTTAGTGCTGTGCGCGCCGTCGAGAGCCTCGTGTTCTGCTCTCTTTCTCTCTCTCTCACTCTCTCGTTTTCCGAGGGCGATAATTTCGTTTCGGGGAAGGAGGACGGGGGGCGAGGAAGCAAACCTACGTATATATACATGCATACATACGTTTGTGTATACGGTAAACTCGTTAATAAATCATTTCGTAAAATCGCGGCCGCTTCCGAGAGAGCGACTTTATACATACACACACACACGTGTATCATTGTATGTATTGTGTGCGCGAGAGTAAGCTCTCGAGCGAGAACACGGACAGACAGAGAAATTAGTCTGAAAGCTCTCGTAGGTGCGATATAAAAAAAAAAGGGGGGCGGGGGGAGAAAAAGCGAGGAGTAGGAAGAAGTAGTACAGAAGAAGAAATGAGCAGTGGGAGCGAGGGAAGAGAAGTAAGAGACTCGCTGCTAGCTCGCTGGCTATACGTCGAGCGTTGAGAGGAAATAAAGTTGCTCCCAGGTGAAGGTTTTTTCTGTGTACATACGTGGAGCGGTGCGCGGGTGTATATAGGTATGTGTATGTTGCATTCGTGCATAATACACACACACAGACACACATGCGCGTGGACCAAGTGGAACGAAATAAAAACTTTATAACGATTTTACGAATTAAGGTTTATAGAATTTTGATAGGATTTTGGGACGATATAAATTTTGTAAATTATTGATATCGTTGAAATTGCGTGAAAGTTTGTAAAACATTGCTGTGTTTTACAATAATTAAGTATTTTATAAAATGATTAGGAGTAAAATTATCGAGACGATGAACATCGTTGAACCCATTCAATCCTAAAAATGTAATACCCACAAGTAAAAAAATCGAAAGTTTGTGTATGTTAGTGGTACGTATATAATTATTGCGATACAAAAATTATACCAAAACTTGGTTCACAGATTGACCATAAAACATGTTAACTCTTTCGATTGTTTTTTAAATATTCAAGAGATGAAGAAGCCTGACTATAATGATCATTTTCGAATATATTTTTTGAGATTCCAACGATATATTTTTATCAACAAAAAAACAATTTGTCGTCTTCTGGAAATAAACGTAGCTTTTTTGAAAAATCTTACACAGAAATTTAAGTAAACAAGATTGAAAATATTGACCTCGTCTGATTTTAACGAGGAAATTTTCCGAATTGTAATTGTTGACACGTATAAGCTCTTTAATTGTGAAAAAGTATGTATTTCCATCCTAAATGTTGATTTTTACGGGCCCAATTGGGGTGAATTGTCACTACTCTCAGAGAATTTTTATTGACGATTGCTTTTATCGCATGTACGAATATATGTTGTGGAGGTTCTTTGGCGATATTAATGATCAATTATTATTTCAAGGATAAGATGTTTTACTCGCATAGGGAGTAGGTAATTGAGTAGAAGATCAACTATAATAATTTGAATATTAGAAGATTGTTTCAACAGTAATATCTTAAAGAACTACTACTTGAAGACGAATTTTAGTCCAAGTATGAAAAGTAAGTGAAAGGTATTCATAGTCACAACAAAATTAATAGCAGTTAAGTATAGTTTATTGTTCTTAACAAAATTGAAAAATATGCATGTAAAAATTTTATGAAATTACGGAGTGTACTTAATTGAGTGCCGACTTGATTATATTGAAATGTCTCGATAAAGAACTCACACTTCTTGGATGGGCTTATGTACTATCGTTATGTATTTTGAAATTATTCTGGTATTCAATTGATTTGTAACAAATCTCATTCTCGAATGGTTCACTACGACCATGTACTGCATTCATGTGATATTGGAAGTGATGCTTTTGTCCAAATGATTTGTGACAAATATTACACTCGAAGGGTTTCTTACGATCATGTACTACATTTATGTGTCGATTGAGAGTACTCTTTTCTCCAAATGATTTTTGACAAATCTCACATTCAAAAGATTTGATACGATTATGTACTACATTTAAGTGACGTTTGAGGTTGACTTTTTCTCCAAATGATTTGTGACAAATTTCACACTCGAAGGGTTTAATATGAGCATGAACTGCCTTTATGTGAACGTTGACGGTACTTTTATGTTCAAATGATTTGTGACATATCTCACATTCAAATAGTTTGCTACTATTATGTACTGAGTTTATGTGAATATTGAGGTGTTGTTTTTCTCCAAATGATTTGTGACAAATGTCACATTCAAAGGGTTTACTAAGATTATGTACTATGTCTATGTGTTTAGTGATATAACTTTTCTGTCCAAATGATTTGTGACAAATTTCACACTCAAAGGTTTTGCTCCGATCATGTACTGCACTTATGTGAGTATTGAGTGCATCCTTGCGGCTGAATAGTTTGTGACAAATCTCACACTCGAAAGGTTTGCTACAATTATGTACTGATTTTATGTGTCTTTTTAGTGCTCCTTTTACTCCAAATGATTTATGACAAATTTTACATTCGAAGGGTTTCATACGAAAATGAACTGAATTTACGTGAGTTTTGAGTTGACTTTTTTGTCGAAATTGTTTATAACAAATGTCACACCCAAAGGGTTTGCTCCGCAAATGTACTGCACTCGTGTGAGTGGTGAGCTGACATTTTCGTCGAAATGATTTGTGACAAATCTCACATTCGAAGGGTTTTCTCCCATCATGTACTGCATTTATGTGAGTTTTTAGCGTACATTTTTGTCCAAATGATTTGTGACAAATCTCACACTCGAAAGGTTTGCTACAATTATGTACTGATTTTATGTGTCTTTTGAGTGCTCCTTTTACTCCAAATGATTTATGACAAATTTTACATTCGAAGGGTTTCATACGATAATGAACTGAATTTACGTGAGTTTTGAGTTGACTTTTTTGTCGAAATTGTTTATAACAAATGTCACACCCAAAGAGTTTGTTGCGACTGTGGACTGCACCGCGAATTAATATATGTTCATTCCTGTCATCGGTCTCATTTTCGTTTTCTATTTTCACAATAGGCAGACAACTTGAGTACTCAGTTTTGCACTTGTTTGTCGACGAAGACTTCACTTCAGGTTTAACGTCTTTGCACTCGAAATCTATGAAAATTTTTTCATCCGAATTTTTTTGTAACGCCATAACCTCATTTACGTTCATTGCCTAAAAATGAAAATTGCAGGCATGATTCTAGTGATCAATTAACGGAAAACATTCGATAAACGTTAGACTCACCGACGATTCATGAAGCGGTAATGTTTCGAAGTTTTCGGCTTTGCAAGATTCCACCGGATCGAAAACATAATCATCGTCTGCGGTCGTCCATGTATCAACCGGCTCATCTTTAACCCTAAAGAAGAATCTAATTTAATAAGGATTCGCTCCAAAAATTATGATAGCGGTGTAACACACATAAATTTTTACCTAACTAGGTCACTGTCGCCTTCCATCAATTTCAGGATTATGTGTATTCCCAATAATTTTTCACAATGTATACTGAAAAGTTATTTGAGGTTATACGCCTCGTGTAGCCAACGCTAATCCTCGAATGCGCACCAATTCGCAAACACTTGCTCAGCGCAGGAATTCGGCTACTCGATAGCGACTGAATACGCACTACTTGTAATAATAGCTAAATGGGTCCTGCGATTGTTGTAGCTCCTACGCGATACCTTACCCCCTCCAACGTTGACTAGCTATACACGCAGTTATGTGCTTTAATGTACATACAGGTGTACGAATGTCTTTAAAACTACGACAAAATTGTATTGAAAATGTCATTCATTCACAATTAGCTTACACATCGTATGGCACAAAGAAAAATTAACACAAAAGAGAAGCATAACTCTGATTCCTCACCGATAGGTTACATAATCTTATTATATACGTGATAGTAGTAGTGAAATTAGTCACCGTATCCGATCGAATCGAATAAATAAAATAATTTTAAAAAAATAGGTCTACTCTTTAAAAAGCGATGGTTCGAATGTACCTGCGAAATAAATGTGTTGGGATTGCTCATTGGATCTGGATAGGTAGCATGCAATCAATGTGAATTTTTGAACTTCTGATAACGCGCTCGAGTACAGGTCTGATTTGTGTGGAGAAAGATGCCAATATATTGCTACATATTTTATATTAATTAAGATAGTCGTACGATATCCATTATTGCTAATTTACTCCCGTATAATAATACATCATAAAACGCTTACAAACTTTTATCTTTCTATTACTCGATATCGCACGTATACACACTTGGCACGAGATCGAATTCAAAACGATTCTCTTAGCTGTCGTATACGTATATAGCTCGGTGCATCGTCGTTGTTTTCTCTCTCTCTTGTAACGCAAGTTTTCTAGTTTAAACTTGTAAAGCTGCTGTACATGCTATATCGTATATATAGAATGTAGTAGTAAGCGCGCACGTGTACAAAGGTGCCGAGAGTCACACAAACGAGCGCATTCGACGCACTTTAAGATTTTGCGCGTCGAGTAATAATACGCGGATATTGCATTATACCCGTATATATAATATTAGAGGCAGCGATGCTCTGGGATGTTCCCTTTTTTTTTCTCTCTCTCTCTCTCTGTGAAAGTGAAAGTTACTCGAGCTCGCGCTCGTATTGTATTTCTCGCTCTCTGTGCGGTACTACTACTACTCTGTTTGCAGCAGCACGCGTATACTTACTGCACTTATACATACATATATAGCATAAGCTCGAGGCCTTGAGAAGTTCGCCTTGCGCGACGACTAAAGACGACTCTGAAGTCGACGTGCCTCGTCGTCGTCGTTTTGCCCTCTTCTCGTCTTGCGGATAATTTATGCACATATTACTCGCGAGAGAGAACTCGCGAAACTTTTCCATAATTTACATCGTTAACGTTTTCTTGGCTGGCGCTTGTTTGTCAATTATTTGCGCGAGAGCGGGAGAGGTATATATGCGCTGTGTACGGAAAATTTGATTATTTTCGTCGTCGTCGTCTTAATAATACAATTCTCAATTACAGAGATTTAGGCTGGAGTACGAAAAATGACTTTGAGGGGCTGAACGGAACGAGATGCTGTTTTCTATTACAAACTTTGATGATTCGTATTTTATACAGTACTAACGTTTGCGATCGATTTTTCTGTTGCAGCTGGATTCCAAGATGCTCTTCCACTGCTGCCTGAGGATAGTGTAAGTAAAATTCGTAAAGCGAGAAACGCATTCTAGTATACAAAATAAAATTAAGTGTCGTGGACAAATTTTTGATGTTTCAATTTGCTCGAAATTTCTTATTTAATTCTAATTCTAATGAACATCGAACGCAAGTCGAAGCGATGCGTATCTATATATTATGTGCTTTATGCAATATCTATAAATGCAAGAAAATGAAGATATCGTTGAACTAGCCCCTGTTTTTGTTCGCTCATTCGCAATTAGCTGATACACGCGCCGTACCTTTATAATACGAACGAAATACAGGCGTCTCTATACGTATGTAGCACCGACTTTTCTCGAGTAGTATACTACATTTTAATATAATGTGGTATAAACACCAGTTTTAGCAATTACTCGTGAGCGAACACAGTTGTTTTTACATTTTTTCAAGTGTGGCTGTAGTTGACAAAGAAAAATCGTTATCGCTATCGAAGTGTTATATTGATATTTAACAAAAAGAAATTAGGTTTGTTCCTATTTATACCTCAGTTGTCATTTGTTCGGTTTTAATCAGGCGTTATTTTATTACCGAATGTTGCTACTTTGTACCGGAACAGTAGAATTGGCGGACTCGAAGGCGGGCCTTGTACGGTGGCTTGGTCAAGTCAAGGCCAAGCAATTCTACGTGCGAGTAGTAAGTAGCAAATATCAGTGATCGAAATTGCGCCTGGCAAATACGAACTAGTAACAATCGGTAACTTTAATAGATACAAATCTAATGTCTTATTTTGACACATTTCGCAGGAAGTATATATAGAAAAACTACAAATTTTCGCGCCACTTGCGGGAACTGATTCAATAACATGAGACATCTAATGTCGATTACAAGGACTCGAAATAAATTAACTTCATTATCGTAATAAAAAAAGTTAATTTTTTTGGCGATGTTGTTTTCTAGATGCTTATGATTAAACATGAGTGAAGAGACAATATTATATAATCGGTTATCATTAGCAAAAAAGATACTGCACATCAAAAGTAACGTTTTTGCCCTGTGTTGATTTTTCAATTTATGCTAATAAATTATCAAGTCTGCCTAATCAAGAAATAATCACAGCTTTTACAGGGGATAGCGATTTTTTAACCCGAATTATCGCACAATTATCGTAGAGTCTATAATTTTCATAACTGTTAGCTGCATTTATGACATTATTTTTTATAGAAGCAATGAGTTTCATAATTCCATCCCTTTCATTGGCATCAATGAAAAAATCAGCATATGATCATGGGTTTTTATTACATTTTGTGTCATATGTCATATGTAGAAATATGAGCGTAAAAGACTAACATTTTTTACAAAAGTAGTTAAAAAATAGATCACCACCCTTATGCGGCGTGATATTTCGTTTTTTGCTCTTTATCGATGTAACTTTCAGTATTTTCAAGGGTGTAAGTTGTAAATTATAGCAATTATTATAGTAAATTTTTTAAAATAACTACTTTAAAAAAATAGTCACACAGTTAGAATTTTAAACTGATTTAAATATTGTAAGAATAATATATAAACAAATATATCAGTAGCTTAATTATAAACCGTATGATTACAAACGGATTTGATGTCGTTATCCGATTACATTGATCATGTTTATATTAAAAATAAATTAGTTTGAATTCAGACTTTCTCGGTGAAACAAGCCATAACATAAATTCAATTCAATCAATTTTCGTGGATAGAACGATCCATTAGTTTAGGCAGCAAAATGGATAAAAGTGAGAAAAAATCCGAAGAAGTTGTTTCGAAAGATAATTCAACATTTACACTAGAATCGAGCCTAATAACACATCGAGATACAATTCGCAATCATCAAAAAGGTTACGCATGTGATAAGTGCGAAGAAAAATTTGAGTTTCGAAGTCATTTGAGTAGACACCAAATATCAGTACACAACGGCCGCAAAGATTTTGCATGCGACAAGTGCGAGAAAAAATTCGTGAAAAAAACTAGTTTGTTTACGCACCAAAAATTAGTGCACAAAGATCGAAAAGATTTCTCGTGCCACAAGTGTGAGAGGAAATTTGAAAATAAGTCAAATTTATTAAATCACAAAAAAATATTCCACGAAGTTTTCAAAGATTACTTATGCGAAAATTGTGCGAAGAGATTCGGAAATAAAAGGAGTTTAATCACTCACGTAAAGATAATACACGATGGTCACAGAGATTTCGCATGTGATAGGTGCGAAAAGAAATTTGGGCGGAAATCACATCTGTTGAAGCACCAAATATTAATACACGATGGTCGCAAAGATTACCCATGCGACAAGTGTGAGAAGAAATATGGACAAAAAGATTATTTGCTCAAACACCAAAAAACGGTACATGAAAGTCGCAAAGATTTTGCATGTGACAAGTGTGAAAAGAAATACGGATATAATCATCATTTGCGTTTGCACCAAAAAATCGTCCACGAGGGTCGCAAGGACTACGCATGCGACAAGTGCGAGAAAGTATTTGGACAAAAACCGCATTTGTTCTTCCACAAAATGACAGTGCACGAAGGTCGCAGAGATCACACATGCGACAAGTGCGAGAAAAAATATGGACAAAAAAAGCATTTGCTCAAACACCAAAAAACGGTCCATGAAGGTCGAAAAGAATACCCATGCGATAAGTGCGAGAGGGAATTTGGGGAAAGGGGCAATTTGATCAAACACCAAAAGACGGTCCACGAAGGTCGAAAAGAATACCCATGCGACAAATGCGAGAAAAAATTTGGCGAAGGGGGAAATTTGATCAAACACCAAAAGACAGTGCATGACGGTCACAAAGATTTTGCATGCGACAAATGTGAAAAGAAATTTGGAAAAAAAGGGAATTTGATTAGACACCAGAAAGCAGTACACGAAGGTCAAAAAGATTTTGCTTGCGACAAGTGAGAAAAAGTATTTCGACAAAAAACGCATTTGTTCTACCACCAAAAAGCAATTCATGAAGGTGGTAAGGATTTAGAATGTGTAAATTGCGAGCAGAAGTTTGGAGTTCAATCAGATTTATTGAAGCACCAAACGACAGCACACTATGGTCAGAGAGATCACGCATACGATGACAAGGTATTTGACCAAAAATAAAATTTCCTCTTTGATGAACAGGTGGTCCACGAAGGTTATAAAAGGATGAAAATAATTTTATCACTCACTAAACATACAAACCGATTAAACACAACTAAGCAACAGTCCATTTAATTCGCAGGAAACGTATATCAGACAATTCTTGAAGTTCGTTAAGATTACGAATGTAATAAATGCAATAACATTTTTTCATACGCTATTTTACTCCTCACACGTGATTTGTTCCTGAGGGTAAAGTTTTTGCACGTGAATATGCAAAAATATGTACAAAATAATAATTTTATAAATAATTTCTTGTTCATCTGAACAAGTCTGTCAGAATAGTATCTGAGTCACTCTGAATAGTGCCTTAGAGAATAGCGTGTGCTATCGGTGAAGTATAATGGTAAAGCCCTTTTCTTTTAATGACAATTGTAAAAATCTATAAACTTGCATGGATACTCATAAAGATGTTTTTTCGAAAGTTTCAATAAAACTTGTGCCAATATGCTTATTAAATAGAGCCTTGTGCTGTTGACTATCATTTCACCTTTGCTTGTGGTGGCGTTTTAATTTTGAACCAGACTACGCGTACTTATGCTAATTACTACTTCATTGCTACTTAGTAGTTAGTACTTTATGAATCTAGCAGCCGAGAGTTTTTAACGTCTTGTTTGAAGCTGTGAATTGGGCAAGCGCTTTGTTGGCTTCTAGATTTTCGTTGAATCTCGCGTAATGGATTTTCATAAATTTATAAAAATAAAAAAAATAATAAAAAATAGCGATATGTTCTGACCAAAAAAATCAATGTAAAAATCATTTATTAATTTAATAAAAAACAATTAGTGTTTTCAACATTCCTTAAAATTATTAGAAGCTTTCTTTATTGTTATAATCTGCTCCTTAGTACTTTTACCAATCCACGAATCTTATTTTAATGTTTAGAATGTAATTTTCCGAGTTCAAAAAAATCAACAGCCTCAACCAAGTGTTGTATGAAAGTTTGCGCGGGGACTTGGCACTCTTCATTTATAATGTGCCATTGAATATAGAGTACTTCAAGATGGCTCGTCGAAATCATTTTCCGCGCGCAGTAACAAATACGATAATTCATGATGATTTATCATTAGAGATTATATTCTAATACGCTTTCAAATGGTTTCTTTTGATATATTGATTAATATTTCAATTTTGTCAATATCAATGGAGATGAATACATTCATTTTTTGACTTTTATGCTATTTTAGATTTTTAATGGCTTTTTATCTTATGAATGTGATTTTTGATAACAAATCCGAATTTTTCACCAAATTTTACCTGAAAAATCACATTTCAATAATTTTTTTCACATTCACTGAGTGCTAAAAATTTCAGAATTTTCAATTTTCAATGTATTCTTCAAAAGTACATACTTCGTATCAATTTCATTTTTTTGAACTATCATGGTTGATGTAATATAACACATAAACAATTAAATCAGTAACTTAAGTGTAAACAGATATGTTTACAAACAGATTTGAGGTCGTTACTCGAATACATTGATCGTGTTTATAGTAAAAACAAATTAGTTCTAAAATTGTATTTTCTAGTGAAACAAGTCCTAATCCCAGAGATCTCATTCAATTTCCGTTGTATTAAACAGAAGAATCCATTGATTTAGGCAACAAAATGGATGATGGTAAGAATAAAACCGAACAAGCTATCTCAAATGATCATTTAAGTAAGCACGACATTGTTGTTTCAGACAAAAAAAAAGACATTTTTGATATTGGCCAGGAGGCATTTGGACTAGAATCGATCATGAAAACCCATCGAGACATTAGTCACAATAATCAAAAAAATTACGCTTGTACCAAATGCGAGAAGAAATTTGAGTTCCGAAGTCATTTGAGTAGACACCAAGTATCAGATCACAAAAGCTGCAAAGATTTTGCATGTGATCAATGCGAGAAAAAATTTGAGAAAAAATCGAGTTTGATTACGCATAAAAAATTAGCACACAAAGATCACAAAGATTTCACATGTAACAAGTGCGAGAAAAAATTTGAAAATAAATCAACTTTACTGAAGCACAAAAAAATATTTCACGAAATTTTCAAAAATTACTTATGTGAAATGTGCGCGAAGAGATTTGATACTAAACACAGTTTGCTGTCGCACATAAAGACAATGCACGATAGTCGCGAAAATTTGGCATGTGACAGGTGCGGGGAGAAATTTAGAAAAAAATCGCATTTGCTCTCCCATCTGAAAACGGTACACGAAGGTCGAAAAGATTACCCATACGACAAGTGTGAAAAAACTTTTGAACAAAAATCGAATTTGCTTCTGCACAAACAGAGTGTACACAAAGGTCGTAAATATTTCGTATGTAACAAATGCGAAAAGAAATTTGGACAAAAATCAAATTTGCTCATGCATCAAAAAACAGTTCATGAAGGTCACAAAGATTACGTATGTAACAAATGCGAAAAGAAATTTGGACAAAAATCGAATTTGCTCATACATCAAAAAACAGTTCATGAAGGTCACAAAGATTACGTATGTGACATATGCGAGAAGAAATTTGGACAAAAATCAGCTTTGGTAATGCACATAAAGACAGTTCATGAAAGTTGCAAAGATTTCGCATGCGACAATTGTGAAAAGAAATTTGGATATAAATCGCATTTGCATTTGCATCAAAAAACAGTCCATGAGGGTCGTAAGGACTACGCATGTGACAAGTGTGAGAAAAAATTTGGACAAAGATCAAATTTGCTAAGCCACATAAAAACAGTTCATAAAGATCGTAAAAATTTTGCATGCGACAAGTGCGAGAAGGAATTTGAAGTTAAATCAGATTATTTGAAGCACCAAAAGACAGTACACAAAGGTGAGAAAGTTTTCGCATGCGACAAGTGCGACAGAAAATTTGGACACAAATCGAATTTGTTTGACCACAAAAAGATAGTCCACGATGGTCGGAAAGATCACGCGTGTGATAAGTGCGATAAGAAATTTGCATATAAATGCTTTTTGCTCTCCCACCAAAAAACAGTGCACGAAGGTCACAAAGACTTCGCATGCGACAAGTGCGAGATGAAATTTGGATTTCAAGGCAGCTTGATAAGACACCAAAAAACGATACATGAGGCTCGCAAAGATTATGTGTGCGACAAGTGTGAAAAGAAATTTTCACAAAAGGCGACTTTGCTAGCCCATAAAAGGATAATCCATGATGGTCGCAAAGATTTCGCATGTGAGAAGTGTGAAAAGAAATTTACACAAAAAATTAGTTTGCTCCGTCACCAAAAAACAGTCCACGAAGGTCGTAAAGCGACAGTTGCGAGCAGAAATTTGGAGAAAAATCAAAATTGATTAAACACCAAAAAGCAATTCACGAAGATGCATGCGAAGAGTGCAAGAAGAAATTTGGGCATTAAGGGCAAAATATTTGCCCGTGAATATGCAAAAAGATGTACAAAATAAGAATTTTACGAATAATTTATTTTTCATATACGACTGTTTCGATTTTATTGTACTTATATGCTCTGACTATAGTTCTTCAGAGAATAGCGTGCATATCATCAGTGCGAAGTAAAAAACGGAAATTGCTCCTTTTTTCACGACAATTGTAAATATGTATAAACATGCATAGATACTAATATAGATGTTTTTCTGAAGTTTCAATATAAATGTTGCCTATATGATTATATCTCATATGAACTACGTGCTGTTATTAACTACATATCTTTCAGATTGACGTACATAGTATAGTACTTACATCGCCCGAACTGTGCGTGTGCAATAGCGTGAATCGGAACGATACAAATTGTTTTTTAAAATATATCGTTCAAGACTTTCTATGGTTAGAACAAATTTCACAATGAAATTTATACGTTAAAATCATTGAAAATCGATAAAATTGCCGAAAATCAGCTTCAAGTGGATACTATTATCAAGACAGAGTAGAAAAAGTCGTTTGCTCGAGTCTAAGTTGCGAGTTTTCTCTTTTTTATGACGAAAGAATAACTTGTACTGCTATTGCGGTTATTTCCAGAGCTCCGGTGAAAAAATACAGTGTACAAAAGCCTAGTACCACGATCATCCAATAGATGGCTTTGTACTATTTTCCCAAATACCACCGTGCAAAATAGTAAAGATCAGCATATAAACTCGATGGTACTGGGTCCACTTAAGATTAAATTACGCATTTTTAATAAATTATACTATATCTACATTTCGATACGAGATAGTTTCAAGTTGACGATAATAAAGCGGGGAGGGTCAGGTCCAAGTTAACAGTGAGATTGCCCGGACACGTGTATATCATGTGCGAGGAAGCTCGTACAGCGCGTAGGCAACGGTTGAATCTGCCGGGCGCTCGACGAGCAAATACGTTCGACCCTGAAGCTCGAATTATAAAGCTGCACACACTCGTCTAGAGAGAGAGATAGAGAGGGAGAAAAAAGACGGAGACACTATTATTGCCCGATAAACGATATATCTCATCCTTCTTCTTTTTGTATATGTGTGTGTGTGTACTTGTGTGCCGTTCGTGTGTACTGTCGGGCTCTCTGGGAAAACAAATGTTGCATCAAATTGGGTTAAACATTTGCTGTAAATAGCCAATTTTTTTTCTCTCTCTCCAATAGTAGCTCAACAGCGCGCGGCTTACGTATACGTTGAATAATACATCGGTACACACGCTGCACGAAACCGATCGAGGCTATATCGGAAATTCATAAAAATTTTCGTTATAAATCCTGCATGATTAACAGTAGCTAGTTACTCGAATTTCAAACAAACAAACAAACTAACTAAAAAAAAAGATAAATATAAACAAATAAACAAAAATCAATTTCAGTCCGCGCACGGATACGATCCCGGGATACGATAAAAACTCTCGATTGCATCGGACTGTTGTTGTTTAATTTTTCTTCGCTTCCAGCCATAGCTCCTTTCGATTGCTAATTTCGTGCCCGATAAAAATTAATAAAGCCTGCGCTATAGTTGCGCAGTTTGAATCGAAAATAGAAACATAGAGAGAGAGAGAGAGAGAGTAAGGAGATTCAATCTCGCTCATAAATGTCAAAACACGAAACACGTATATATGTACATCGCGCGCGCGCACGCACACACATGGACACACGCGAGAGCAATAATAGGAAAGCGTCGATCGATGAAAGTCAATTAATTAGGACAATTGTTCCGTTGCGTGGGCGGCCCGCGTGCGAGCTGGCAAAGATTGTCTGGCCTGAATTATACGTATATATATACGAGTGTGGGCGTATAAACGTGTGTTTGAGAGTGTTTGAGAGCCGTCGAGCGTTTAAAGGCAAGAAAATAAAAAAGGAACACTTGCGTAAAAACGAATCGCGTAGCACATAATGAAAGTGGAGTTCGCAGTGCTGCTGCTGCTACTTCAACTGCTTTACGCTGCTACTCAGGTGAGTCGAGGGGGGGTGGGTGGAGGCTACGAAGGCGATAGAAGTGGTAAGCCTCAAAGTCAGCCGCAAGCTCGAGTCAAATGAAATTGCTCGACTCTCAACTGCGAAAGCTCGGGTTATTTCATCTTACTGCTCTCTCTCACTCGCTTTCTAGCTCTCTCTCTCTCTCTCTCCTTATCCTTTGAAATAATTAACCGAAGATATGAATTGAATAAAGCAAAAAAGCAGCAGCAGCAAAAAAAAATCATAGGCGAAGAAGTGGCGTTGATTGTGCGAGGGGAGAGGGAGCTTTATTCATAATTAAAATTGTATATGTGTGTATGTGCGTGAGTACATATATATAAGTTAAAACAATAAACTCGTCGTGTCGCGAAATAATCGTCGTTCGTTTACTCATCCTATTAAACAAGTTTTCTGTAGTACGGCACAGAGACGCATATAGAGAGCAACTTGGCTTGTTTGCACACTTTGCCTAGGCTCGTTTTTCGTCATCTCGTTTTCCATTCGCCTCCGTGTGTATGTGTATGTGTGTGTGTGTGTGTGTGCGAGTAGTGCGTGTACGGAATGTATAAAAGAGAGCTAGAGAGATAGGCGTATAACTACGACAACGACTTCCGCTCGTTGAGTGCACACACACATACACAGAGTTGTGTGCCGCGCGGCTATATACTCGAGGCTCGACGAGCAGCAGCAGTCCGCCTAGCCCCCGTAGAGTCTCATTACTTCCGACAATTTTCCGAGAGAGAGTCGGAGAGTCTGCGGGCGAAGGCGAATGGCGTGTTCTTCCCGAGAGAGAGAGAGAGCATAATCCGAATTACCGCTGGCGGAAAAAAAAAATACAAGAAAAACCGTCTTATTTCGGCCTGTTACGCGTCACAACGATATTATAAAATAAATAATAAGCTTCTGCATAAGCTCGTTAATTACTTCGATGAAGTATATAATATACATATTATAGAAAAGCATTGCCAGTTCGGTGTGTGTGCCATTCTCCCTCGATAAGTACCGTATATACACACGCGTATACGACGAGCGCAACAGTTTAGGGATTCGTCGAGTGAGCGGCGGAAAATTGTCGGAAGTAATGAGACTTAGGTGAGAGCTGCTTCTCTCTCTCTATACGTGTGTGTGAGTGCGCCCGTCGTAGCAGCAAACTGCGCTCAAACGAGCGGAAGTCCTCGTGCATATAAGCCCTCGCCGACGAGCTTTCTATATTATATATATTACTGTATAACGTCTTATAGGTATTATAGAAACGGAATTGCGTGAAAATGCAAAATTATAGTATAGCGTAATAATGTGTACACCAGCCAACCGAGATTTAACGATCGAAGGCTTTAAAATAAAGGGCGAGCCGCGACATATTGCCGCAGCCGTAATGATCGTTGATGATAATTTTCTAACGCCATATATAAATGCAATGGTATACAGAGAAAAAGAGAAAAGAGAGGGAAAAAAGTGATCGTTCCACGTGCTCGCGACGCAGTTTACAACGCGGGTGATCGCGAGAGAATTACACACAATCGGGCGTGTTCCGGTCGACTTGATTCTTTTTTCGACCATCGCCAGCTTACCATCTATCTATCTATATATAGGCGGAGCGCGCCATTAAACGACACCTAGTCGAGTGGAAAGTTAGTGGTAAAATCGGCTTACTCCGGGAGGTGCTGCTGCTGCTGCGGCTGACGCGCGCGTGCGGGAATTCGAAAAAAAAAGAAGAAGGAAGAGAGTAGCGAGGAAGGAGATGAGAGAAAAGAGAGAAAACGAGCGCGAGAGAGGAAGCGAGAAAAAGCCGATTAGTGTATTCTGGATGATTACCGATGAAATTGCGTGTTCGATCTTTTCCTTATACTATTTTTTTTTCACCCCCGCCCCCGTATCGATTCTCATCTCTTCCCTCTGATTGATTTTCATCGAGAACCAACAAGAATATATGATAAAAAGAAAGTGTCTCGGAGCCAACAAAACAAACTGGTTTCATCGACGAAAAATGAAAATAAAATCGTCAATTATTATTTCTTTTATCTCCTAATCCGTATAACGCGCGAAATCGATAATCGACTTTTAACGGTATATATACACGTATTTTTGCTGCCGCACGCGATATCCATCGCGTTTCATTCGGGTCCATCCGCGACAAATTCCAATTGACATTCCATCGCGCGAGACGACCACAAGGCAGGAAAAAGACCGATGCGACGTGCGCACGAGATAGATAGAGAGAGAGAAATAGAAGTGATAAACGAGGCTTGATCGTTCGTCATCGAAAATTGAAGTTGATCCCAGCAGCAGCGGCACACGTATTAAAAAGAGCGACGCGACGATCGAAGCGAATATTTTGTTGTTGATATGATATATATACAGCCGGGGAACACGCTCGATTGACTTTTATTCGACCATGGGGAGAAGAAGGAGGAGGAGGAGGAGGAGGGAGATATATATACACTGTACCGTATACGTAGTGGTATGTACTTTTTCAAGATATACATGGAGCGCGCCAATTTTTCGAAGCAGCTCTCAACAGGTGGCAGCTCTCGGGACTGCTCGCTTCTGTGTGTGTGTATACACGTATAGATGTAAATGTATAGGTGTGCATGTATCCCTTTGATTTTGTGACTTTCTCGAGCGCAATGTAATACGTTAAGTACACACCCACACAAACATACATCGAGCTTGCAGCTAAGAAACTACTGTATGTACAGTGAGCTTTTTCTCTCTCTCTATCTATATATTTGCGATAAACGACAGAAGAGATTGAAAAGTTATACGTATACATTACACACAGCATAGAGAAACTCCTGCCTCTAGGCTATATACGATGTTCGTACGTATATATATAGCCGCTCTTATCACCGCGTGCGTTATACACGTATATAACCTCGCGGAACAAAGGCTATATATAATATGTATACATCGGAGCTATGATACGGCATCGGAGCTTATGTACGTGCATGTCTTATCGGGTAAAGCTCCCGAAGATCCGAATGATACATTCGCCTAATTATACGTCCCGCCATACGACGCGAACACATGTCAAAATCGATATCGATCGATCCGTACCGAAGATTTTTCACTTTCTCGCTCGATGCCGTGTTCGGTGGTGGATTAGAAAAAGTGACGCCCCGCGCGCGGATTATCATTTGCCGCTCGGTTGAGACGGTTGATTTCTGAAAACTCGGGGAAATTAAAGTCGAAGTATAATTCAAATCGTGGAAAGTAGTAAGAAAAGTGGCACTTTTTTGCGTTAGTTTTTTTTCAATAAAAAATTATTTTTACTATCGACCGCGCCTGACTTGACAGAAATAATCAGTGTCCGTCCGTTCATGTATCAAAATATTTCAATGGTCCATGTTTAATCGATTTAAGGTCTCGTATCGTGGCTAGAGCCAAAAAATGCGAGGAGTAGTAATTAGCAGTTATCTGATTGAAATATACTTGAAGGTGCAATCACATTTGCACAATTTTTATTCAAATTTTAGACAAGCTTTTACTTAAACATTAATAAAAAATTAGCACATTTTATCATTTGATTGGAGAGTTGCACACTATTTTCTGAGGAACTATTCCAAGCATAAGGCTGCAACGATTTTGAGAAATTCGTATGAGCAACCAACTATTCATAAAGACTGGATTACCATCTGTGTACTGTCATTTTGTGTGAGAGCGATTACCATTTTTTTTCATATTTTTTCTCGCACATCTTTGTGATCCTCGTGGACTTTCTTTTGGTACAAAAGCAAATGCGGTTTTTGCCCAAATTTCTTCTTGCACTCTTCGCATGCGAAATCTTTGCGATCTTCATGAATTGCTTTTTGGTGTTTAATCAATTTTGATTTTTCTCCAAATTTCTGCTCGCAACTGTCGCTTCACGACCTTCGTGGATTGTCTTTTCGTGACGGAGCAAACTAATTTTTTGTGTAAATTTCTTCTCACACTTCTCACATACAAAATCTTTTTGACCTTCGTGTACTGTCCTTTGGTGTAAGAGCAAAGTAGATTTTAATCCAAATTTCTTCTTACAATTTTCACATGCGAAATCTCTTCGACCATCGTGTACTGCCATTTGGTGAGCAAGCATAGTCTGTTTCAATCCGAATTTTTTCTCGCACTTGTCACATGCAAAATCTTTACGGTCTTCATGGACTGTTTTTTGGTGTCTTAAAAAATGGTCCTTACGTCCAAATTTCTTGTCACATTTGTCGCATTCATGATTTTTACGATCCTCGTGTACTGTTTTATTGTGTCTCATCCAAGCGTTTTGATTCCCAAATTTTTTCTCGCACTTGTCGCATCCATAATCTTTTCGACCTTCGTGGACTGTTGCTATGTGTCTCATCAATTGCCCTTTTTGTCCATATTTTTTCTCGCACTTGTCGCATCGGTAATCTTTTCGACCTTCGTGGACTGCCTTTTGGTGGATGAGCAAATTAGTTTTTTGCCCAAATTTTTTCACGCACTTGTCACATGCAAAATCTTTACGACCATCGTGTACTGTCCTTTGGTGTCTAAACAATTTCGATTCTACTCCAAATTTCTTCTCGCAAATATCGCATGAATAATTTTGGTGCCCTTCGTGGACTGTCTTTTGGTGATGGAGCAAACTAATTTTTTGTGTAAATTTCTTCTCACACTTCTCACATGCGAACTCTTTACGACCATCGTGTACTGTCCTTTGGTGGAAAAGCAAAGTTGATTTTCTTCCAAATTTCTTTTCGCACTTGTTGCACGCAAAATCTTTGTGACCATCGTGAACTATACTTTGGTGCTTCAACAAATCTGATTTCCATTTAAATTTCTTCTCACATTTATCACATGCCAAATTGTTGCGACTATAGTGTATTGTCCTTTGATGCTTCAAAAAATCCGATTTCCATCTAAATTTCTGCTCACATTTATCACATGCCAAGTTTTTGCGACCATCGTGTATTGTCTTTATGTGCAAGAGCAAACTATGTTTATTGTCAAATCTTTTGGCGCACATTTCACATAAGTAATTTTTGAAAACTTCGTGAAATATTTTTTTGTGCTTCAGTAACGTTGTTTTATTTTCAAATTTTTTCTCGCACTTGTTACATGTGAAATCTTCGCGATTTTTGTGTACTAATTTTTGGTGCATAATCAAACTCGATTGTTTCACAAATTTCTTTTCGCAACTGTCACATGAAAAATCCTTGCGACTTTTGTGTTCTGATATTTGGTGTCTACTTAACTGACTTCGGAACTCAAATTTATTTTCACACTTGTCGCATGTGTAATTGTTTCGTTCATTTTGAATTGTGTCTCGTTGTGTTATCAAGCTTAATTCTAGTGTAAATGCCTCATGACGAACATCACAAACGTATTGTTTGACGTCTGAAAGAGCAATGTCGTGTTCACTTGAATTATCTTTAGGAACAACTTCCTCGGATTTTTCCTCATTTTTATCCATTGTAGTTACTAAACTATGGATCCTTTTGTTTAGTACCACGGAAATCGAATGAGTAAAGTTTATCTTTTGGTATTATGGCTTGTTTCGTCGGAAAAGGCAACATTCAAACTAATTTGTTTTTATCGTAAACATGATGTGTGCCAAGGAAATAAGTCAAAATCGTTTATGATCGTATTGTTTACAAATAAATTAACGATTTATCTGTTTATACATGCTCCTCGCAATATTCAAACTAGTTTAAAATTCTAACTTGGCGACGATTTCTTCGAGGAATTTTTTCAGCCTTCTAAAACTAAATGCACTCATAAAATCCTCATACAATCCTATTCAATATGAATCGTAAATTGTAAAAAATGTTGACATTTAATCGAAAATTTGCCACTCCTGCTACCGCTACCGCATGGCGTGGTCGACGTGCTACACCATCTGCTACCAACTGTCATAATATCTATCGTTAATATTCGTATGGCGTTTCAGCGTATGCGCACGTGTGTAAATTATGTATTCCCAGATAAAACGACTCATTATTAACAATGAAACAATGGTCGAAAAATACCGATGTGAAATGTTTCAAAAGATGTTAACATCATAATTGACTTGCCTTTGGTGAATTTTTTATTTCAATCGTGTTCAAAATATGAAGCGACCACTTGAAGCCTCGGCCACTAGGTGGCGAGTATCTTGATTTGAAAATCTGCAAGTGAACATTTCAGATTTGTTATTAAAATAGACGTCTGCCTAAATCCCGTAAATATATGGCAAATTTACTCCTATCGCTCCTCTTGATATCTCCCAGGTTTAAGCTACGCAACTCGACACTCGCTCCTGATCAACCCTATCTCTCTCTCCCTCGATTCGATTAATTTCGTAAAATTTAACGCAGAAAACTTTTAACCCATAAACAGCGAGAACGACGCATGCACGCGTATGATATATATACGATATATAATAGATAGAAAACGAGGATTATACACGTATTATACGCGGGGAGCAAACGCCGTGTAAATCCATCGAGAGAGCCGTTGAGAGATACGAAAGAAGAGAATAGCTCGTGCTTAACGAACGGTGAGAAAGTAGTACAACGGGCATGTATATATGCCGTAATATAAAGCCCGGGCTCGCGTTTATCAATGAAAATAAACGACAAACTTTTCCTCGAACTCCGTGTGCTTCTGCTTGCTTGCTGGCAAAGCTTGCTGGGGTGTTGCTGGCGCGCATAGTTTATCCCGCAACTTTCCTTTCGCGCAGTATAGCGAGCTTGCAAACAGCACGTGTGTGTGTGTGTGTGGGGGTGCGTTGTAATTCGAGGCGCGTTTTTCGAGGCGTGTAATTTATATAAAATCGAAGGTGCCCGGAAAAAACAGGGATTTAAATACGTACACGTAATAGGGGCTAATGCGAAATTATATCGATCCGACAAAGAACAGAGAGCGAAAGAGTGAGAAGGGAGATTTAATTTTTTCCAAATTGCACCGATTTCGCCTTTATTATCGCGCTCTCGTGCTCTCCTCCTCTTTTTTACACTCGCGCGCGAGACTTATCTCGCAGTTTGGAGCGAGCTGAGCGAGAGAAAAGCCCCTCCCACCTCTCGTGTGACACATTAATAAAAGACGACGCGTACTATACTCGCAGCGCTGCCTTATATATAGTAGCGTGTCACCCCGGGGATCGCGCGCGAATAGCGACACGTTGCGGATATAAAAAAAAAAGTACGTCACCCAAGTCGCATACGTTATTTTTTTTCTACATCGTACGATATATATAACCGAAGCTTAATCGAGTGGTAATTTACGATGCGGTACGTAACGAAGTGTACGCAAGCTTGATTTTCCCTTTTTTTTTTTTTTCATTCAATTATCTCTTCGTTATCGTTAATTCGTTGTGTAATGTTTTTACATCCACCTCCTATACCGCCCCCGGGGTGTGGCGCGCGGGGCATAATTGATTCGCCATCCAAGCGATTAAAAATTATTATTTAACGGTTGGAAGTAAAGTTATAAATTGGGACGAGCGCGCGGGTAATTTCCCGAGCTTTCTCTCTCTCGCTTTACAGCTCGGGGCTATAGTATGGTAGTGTCCCCCCACGATGCGCACTGCGAGAGAGAGAAAGAGAGGCTCTGCGCTTGTTGCCGAGAGAGGATCCTAAGTCGATTTATGGACACAGAAACTTATTTACACTGCCGCTGCTGCTGCTGCTACTGCTGTGCCTCTCTCTCTCTTTCTGCGACACAAGGCATATATATAGTATATAGCAGCAGCAGTAGTAGTAGTAGCCCTCCTCCTTCAGCCTCGGTGATGACCTACAAAGTTCATTAGTACTACTTAAAGTTTCGAGAGCTGTACGCGCCGTAGCGAGCCAGCCCAGCATAGGCTATATCTTGATAACTAACTTCTTAAGGGCGAATATTTCAACATCGGAGGCTCTTTCGATATTGCCTGCCGCTGCCGGGTTGCGACGTCGAAAAATCTTCTTGCAACTCTCTTTCTTACTCGCTCCTTATTATCGAGAGACTCGGCCGCTGGAGCGATGTAAAACGAGGGGGGGAGGCTCTGGAAAATTACGATCAATTAACCGGTCCATAAATCTGCTAACTATTTTCCGCGATCAAAAGAGGAACTTATTGTAGGGAGCGGAGAAGGGGGTGGATTTTTGCATACGGACTGCTGCTGTTAAACGTTCCTCGGCATTTCCGGTATTTTTCGAGCGTCGAAGGCATACTCTTACTCGAGACGCGCGCCTTTTTTTTTCAACTGTAAACATATTGAATTTTTTCGATAGAGATATGCGCTCGTTGCTGGAGGTGCTGGTATACAAGATACAAGTCTCTCTCTCTCTCTCTTATATTCCCGGCGGCGGCGTGCATGTACCGGAGTAACGTGTACGAGTCCTTTTTTTCGCTCTTTCTCTCTCCTTCGCATGCCTGGCTTTGACGTCCGGCGTGCATCGACTCGAAAACGTCTTCCTTTTTTCTCTGCAACAAATTCTTCCCTTCGTATAACTGCATACAACGTTGACCCTTCGTCGGAGCTCCGCTGCAAAATTTCCTTCATTAACGAAGTTATGCGTTCGTAATGCAAAGATTTTAAAGAAAAAAAAACGAAACAAAATAAAATCGACGATAATAATAATAATAATAACAAAAATAAATAAACGCACGCGTGAAGATTCTTTGACGAGAGACAGGGGGTCTCTCACTCGCAAATTTCGCTCGAAATGATAATTCAATTATACTTGCAAATGATTAACATAGCCCGGCGGCGGCGGCTGTGTAGCTCGCGCATGTGATAAATACATAGGCGCCACTTGGAAACTCGCGTATTGCATTTCATTACAAAACAAGCATGCGCCCCGGTGCATCGCAGCACAACTGTACACACAACAAATATATATAAATGTGTGAGTGTGCGCACACACACGGCTGGGCTAGCTAATAAATCACTTTATCAATAGTATAATGCGCGCGAGTGCTCGCATAACGAGAGAGAGAGAAAAGGGAGAGGAGAACATTTGCACACACACACACGATCGCGAATTATACGCGTGGAATTCCCGCGATACAAATGAGCGAAATTGAAAAATAATCGTTTCGTGTGTGTGCCTATAACTGCTCGCGCTCAACATTTATATCGTCGTGTTCGTACGTGTGTGATTGTGTATACGAGTGTATCGAGTCGATGCGAAGCTTCTTTCTGTGCTTCCGAATTGAGTGGGTGGCGATCGCGCTTGTATATCGAAGTTGCCAAGGACGAAAATGTATTCTCGTTGCTCGTTCGACAAAAATCAACTGCGTTATGCGTGGTAAAAATTTCAATTTTTTTTTTTGGCAGGCGAATAAGTTAATGAGCGTTAATTGAATATTCATTGATCACTGGGCAATGAATTTTAATGTGAATTTCATTGGCAATACGAATTTGTTTCTAATAATAATCATTATTAATAGCGGCCTGATACTTGTATAACTATCTATGATTTGCCACTTGCGCGTTTGCACCCAATGATTCACGGCACCTAGCGGTAAAAATTGACATTAATTACTATAGAAAACTCATTCATTTTTGAGTTAAAAATCATAAATCGTATTGAAATATCATGCATTTTTTATGCAATTTGGAGTGAAATTTAATGCGAAAGTAACATAAATTTTTAGATTTCCTTAATCGTGGTATTCTGCTATCTCATTTTCTGATTTAACTACTTATAAATAAGTATGAGTCCCGGCAAAGTATTTTTTTAAATTTGAACAATTTTACGAAAACTCAAAATATGACATTGTTAAAATCTCATTTTCGGATTTAACTACTTATAAATAAGTATGAATCCCGGCAAAGTATTTTTTATCCTTTATAAAATATAAAACACTTCACTCATTGACTTTTTCTCCCATCTCTTAATGGATAACCATTATCCAACTTTTTTATGATGACCATTATTTACTAAGAGAATTTAAGAAAGATTAGAAGTTTGAATGAATTACTGAAAGATTATATCGTCTCATAAAATACAATTCATTAAAATGTTTAAATATCGAAATAATCGTCAAAGTTGTTATTTGTATGATTTGTTACAATACACATAACTTTTATTTTGTCTAATACAGCCACAAAGACAATTCGTTAAAATGTTTCAATATCGAAATAATCGTCAAAGATTTTTTTCTTTGCTTTGATACAATATCGAAATAATCGTCATAGATTCATTGTGTGCATATTGTTTACCCATTAACCATGAAACAATTCTTAGTCAATGGTTAATCTTCTATTACTACAATAATACTTTCGTACATGTGCATTCAGACTTTCAGTACGAAATATCACTTTGCGTGCCCAGAGCTTTTTGGCTACCAAGTGTTGTCACGACATCTATTTATAATCATATCATATCTAGCTCTTCTATAGAATTATGAAAATATTTATTTTCTACTTCATAAATAAGATAAAACATTCTTTTTTTATTTCAAATTTGGATAATATTTGATAAAAATTACATGAATTGTTTGAAAATGTATATTTTCTAGTATTTTAGAAATTTAGATTTTACTCATAATTTCATATGACTGATAACTTTGATATTTACTCATATTTAACAATAACCTTCGTTTACTCATTTTAACAATAACCTTTGATTAGTTCGCTGCAAAATTTTCATAATGGTATATTATAAATGCTAGTAGGTCCGATGTAAGAAATATAGATTGAAAAACTTTTATTGTAGACATTGTGAACCACCATTATATTTTTTTTTATATTAACAATGATTTTACGAAGATGACATATGTCGTTAACCGTTTGAATGTGGGTAATGTAATAAAAATCAATTGATTTTGTTCACATGTAAGCCAAAAAGCTCTGGGCACGCAAAGTGATATTTCGTACTGAAAGTCTGAATGCACATGTACGAAAGTATTATTGTAGTAATAGAAGATTAACCATTGACTAAGAATTGTTTCATGGTTAATGGGTAAACAATATGCACACAATGAATCTATGACGATTATTTCGATATTGTATCAAAGCAAAGAAAAAAATCTTTGACGATTATTTCGATATTGAAACATTTTAACGAATTGTCTTTGTGGCTGTATTAGACAAAATAAAAGTTATGTGTATTGTAACAAATCATACAAATAACAACTTTGACGATAATTTCGATATTTAAACATTTTAATGAATTGTATTTTATGAGACGATATAATCTTTCAGTAATTCATTCAAACTTCTAATCTTTCTTAAATTCTCTTAGTAAATAATGGTCATCATAAAAAAGTTGGATAATGGTTATCCATTAAGAGATGGGAGAAAAAGTCAATGAGTGAAGTGTTTTATATTTTATAAAGGATAAAAAATACTTTGCCGGGATTCATACTTATTCATAAGTAGTTAAATCCGAAAATGAGATTTTAACAATGTCATATTTTGAGTTTTCGTAAAATTGTTCAAATTTAAAAAAATACTTTGCCGGGACTCATACTTATTTATAAGTAGTTAAATCGGAAAATGAGATTTCAACAATGTCATATTTTGAGTTTTCGTAAAATTGTTCAAATTTAAAAAAATACTTTGCCGGGACTCATACTTATTTATAAGTAGTTAAATCCGAAAATGAGATTTTAACAATGTCATATTTTGAGTTTTCGTAAAATTGTTCAAATTTAAAAAAATACTTTGCCGGGACTCATACTTATTTATAAGTAGTTAAATCGGAAAATGAGATTTCAACAATGTCATATTTTAGGTTTTTGTAAAATTGTTCACATTAGTAAGGAAAAAAACAATGGTATTTAACAAAGACGGTAAAAGATGTTTATCAATTTACTTGAAGTTGGCCACAAACTTTTCAAAAATGATAAAACTCTGAACTTTGATTGAATGTTGTAAATAATTTTTCTGAGCATTAATTGCACAGCGAACATACACCCACACACACACACTTTAAACAATGCACACACACTTTTATCAAGCAATTTTATTAATAAATTACAACAATTTGACTCGTTGAAACACGATTTTGATGCACAACAAAAAGCTGTAGAACAAAAACTATATCATTTCAAGGGCAAAACTGTAGACATGACGTATATTACGTTTGCGATCACAGGATAATGAGTTTCACATGTTGTGATGTTGATAGTTTGAATATGTACATGTAGAGTGCGCATTGGATTTTTTGTCAAAATTGAAAGCCATTCATTGAGGATAGGATCTCTTCTTACCACGAAGCGACAATTATTCAAAGAATGAAAAATATCGCAAAATGGCAGACGAGTTACGATTCGATAAAAAGCTCAAAATTTTCTGTAAATTGAAAATTCTGAGTGTGAACTATTGTAGTACGGCTCAAAACCTTTCCGAATCACCGGACAGAATTTGGTAAAAATTTTTTTTCGCTAAGATCTCGTGGCTGAATTATAAGCAACGATTTCACATGCGCATGCAAAAATATCGCAAAATAGCACACGAGTTACGAATCGATAAAGAGATCAAAATTTTCTGAAAAGTGAAAATTCTGAATGTGAACTATTGTAGTACGGCCCAAAACCTTTCCAAATCACCGGACAGAATTTGGTTAAAATTTTTTTTCGCCAAGATCTCGTGGCTGACACAAATGCGACGATTTCTCACGCGTATGGAAAAAAATCGCAAAATAACGTACGAGTTTCAAATCAATAAAGAGCTCAAAATTTTCTGAAAAGTGAAAATTCTGAATGTGAACTATTGTAGTACGGCCCAAAACCTTTCCAAATCACCGGACAGAATTTGGTTAAAATTTTTTTTCGCCAAGATCTCGTGGCTGACATATGAGCCACGATTTCTCATGCGTATGCAAAAAATATCGCAAAATAGCGCACGAGTTTCAAATCGATAAAGAGCTCAAAATTTTCTGAAAAGTGAAAATTCTGAGTGTGAACTATTGTAGTACGGCCCAAAACGTTTCCGAATCACCGGACAGAATTTGGTTAAAATTTTTTTTCGCCAAGATCTCGTGGCTGACACACATGCGACGATTTCTCACGCGTATGGAAAAAAATCGCAAAATAACGCACGAGTTACAAATCGATAAAGAGCTCAAAATTTTCTGAAAAGTGAAAATTCTGAGTGTGAACTATTGTAGTACGGCCCAAAACCTTTCCGAATCACCGGACAGAATTTGGTTAAAATTTTTTTTCGCCAAGATCTCGTGGCTGACACACATGCGACGATTTCTCACGCGTATGGAAAAAAATCGCAAAATAACGCACGAGTTTCAAATCGATAAAGAGCTCAAAATTTTCTGAAAAGTGAAAATTCTGAGTGTGAACTATTGTAGTACGGCGCAAGACCTTTCCGAATCACCGGACAGATTTTGGTGAAAATTTTTTTTCGCGAAGATCTCGTGGCTGACATAAAAAGGAAATTTGAAACATATTCGAAACATAACCTCTTAAGGGTACTTCACTCAATTATCGATTTAGAAAAGGAATTTTCCGGGAAATCGGAAATTCTGAGGGTGAACTATTGGAGTAGAGCTGTATACCTTTCGAAATCTTGCGTCAGAATTCCGATCGGTTGAGTATTCCTCGAGATCTCGTGGCTGACTCATGTTTGACAAAAAATCGGAAAAAAACGTGTTTTCATGCAAAAAAAAATTTGGATGGCTCTATCTTTTTATCCAATGCACCAAATCATCTGAAAATTTGCATGAGTTCATTATTTTCTATTCCCTATCGAATGATACCCATCTGGTAGCTCTTTGGATACCAGAAGTACCCCAACTAGAACTACCTTTTTTTATTTCTCTCGTGCAGACGTATAGAATAGGTGCGCTGCACCTAGCCGACATTTCTTAGCTAATAAGCCTAATTTCTATGGATTTCAATGGAATAAATTTATTTTAATAATTATATATTTTTATAAACATACTTTTATGAAAATTATTGCATTAAAAATTTTTTTTGAAAAATGTTTTTTCCATGAAAATTTTTTTTTGAAAAATTTTTTTTTTCATAAAAATTTGTTTTTGGAAAAATTTTTTTTTCATGAAAAATTTTTTTTGAAAAAAATTTTTTTTTGAAAAATTTTTTTTTTCATAAAAATTTGTTGTTGAAAAAAATTTTTTTTTAAATAATTTTTTTTCGAAAAAAATTTTTTTGTAAATAATTTTTTTTTTTTTTTAAAATTTTTTAATAATTTTTTTTTATACTTTGCCGGCTAGGTGCTACCGCACCTCTTGATATATTTTTCTTTGACGGTATCTCTAATTTTTGTTAAAAAATTGAACAACATAATTGTATTGAATATAGGACTTTTAGAAACGATGCCGTCATGAGAGTAAATGCATATTGTATAAATTCCTGTATGCATATCTTTGGATAAAAAGTAAATCAATACAAGTTTTCCACTTGTATGAAAAATCATTCGCTGAAAAATTGCCCTCGATCAATAATAATCCGATTCATCGATTTCTTCATAAAAATTTTATAAACTTCGAAACCAGTCGTAACTTAATTCAATTCAACGCAACCGAGATTCAATTCTCGAGTGCTCGCACACAGTGTCTCGACAATGCCGCATCGATGATTCTTACACCTGCATCTTAGCTCTCCGATTTCATCGACACGCGGCTTTCAATGTGTTTACCTACTCGTAACAGCCACGGAATATTTCGGATCTTGGCAGTTCAACGACAGCTTCGCGGTCTATGTAAATACAAAACCGATACATCAATCCTTTTCCCAATAATATAGATACAAGTTTACGTAAGAGAAGAGGAGAATTTCAATAGCGTCTACGTCGGATTATTTAGCTAACTTGTAAGCCACGACTATTACCAAGTCGCTCGAAAAAAAGTAGCGAAATGCAAGAGCGATAATCTCGATCGATATAACAGCTCTCTCTGGCGCGCGAAAAACGGCAACAAAAATTAGCACATCTCGCGCGAGCGCGGATTCGAGTCGCCCTGCAGTTCATTTTCTCGCGCGCGATTATCTCCAGCAGAGTGGAGAAGCTACAGAAGAAGAAGTAGAAGAAGAAGAAGAGGAAGAAAAGCTCGTTCTCGAGGAAACACAGGGTAGAGCTATAGAAGCTATATAGAAGCTAGATAGGCTAAGAGAGACTCTCGAGGACATTAATAATCTTGAAAGCTCACATTCCTCTTGCGGCTGTCCGTGCATGCCGTCAAGTAGGCGATTTATATGTATGTACGTATACGCGCGCGCTTACACCGAAGAGTTGAAAATCCCTCTCTCTCTGACTACGTCCGGGTCCGACCAGAAGCAAAAAAAAAAAGGGAGAGAGAGAAGCGGTAACGTGTAATTTTAATCACTTCTTTTAGGCTACTTTTTTATACTTCCCCGAGCATACGCGCGTACTCTATCTCTCTCTCTCTCTATCTCTCTCGGCTTCTTTGTCTATTAAACTTGCAACGCAGCATCCTTCGTTATTATTCTTCTTCTTACTTTCTTACTTTAACGAGGGCGATTCGTTACTCCGGCTTTTTATCGGGCCGCGGTGTATACTCTATACCGCGCGCGAATGAATTTTCTCTCTCTCTCGCTCGCCTACCGCGGGGGGGGGGGGGGGGGGGGGNGGGGGGGGGGGGGGGTGAGCAAAAGTTGTCCGCTCTCGAAATTTACCTTGATTGAACGATTGATCATTCCACGGGGGCAAACAGAGTCGATGGTAAAAATCTCTGAGGCGGTCGATGAAAAATTCATAAAAATCGCCGGCGGAAATAAAGAAACGAAATGAAACGAAAGAAAGGGAGAAAAAAATTGTTGTAAAACGTCCCGTTAAAATTTCGACCGGATCTATGTTACTTTTATGTGTGTATATACCGAAGGGAATTCAGCAAATGTACTCGCTCGAGCTCTTCATTTTCTATATAGCTGACTTGTAGACTGCCTGTTTCTTATACTCATCTGTCAGAGGCAGCGAGGGTGAGACGATCGCGAGAAGGAGACGATTAATGATACGGATGCATTTAATCATCCTTGCGGCGAAAAAAAAAGGAGCGTATTTTCGAGCGTATATAAATCGAAGTAGAGAGAGAGAGAGAAAGCTGACGCTCGAAATTTTCTATATATCTACGCGCGACTGCTGCAATATCGCTCGTACAGAGAGCTCTGCGTTGAGAAATCAAAAAATATTACGCCAACGTAGCTGCGCCGGTGCTGCTGGATATCGTAATTTATTATAAAAATGTGCGCGCGAGTGCACGCGCGGATACATCATCAGCGCGTCGTGTATTTTATTTTCAACCCTTTTTTTCTTGTTTTTTTTTTCATCGTGCCACTGCAGCCATAGCGGCAGCGTCAGTAGTAGTAGTAGTAGTAGTAGTGGTATAATGCACAATTTAATCAAATATAAATGAAAAAATTTTTAACATTATCAGAATTTCGTGGCGTTCTATATAATTCATTTTCATTTGTTATAGCTGACGAGAGAGAGAGATAATTGAATATTGGGAAGTATATATTATATGCGCAACAACGATACTATCGGAACAAAAAAAAATTAAAAAAAAACAAAGTGGCCGAAAGGTAGTTAATTTTATCGCATAATGAATGAATTAAATTCAACAGCAGCAGGGGCAGCGGCAACGACAGCCAACTGCTCTTGGATCTAAATAATTGAGTTGTCAGGCAGCAGCAGCAGAAAGCGCGCGGGGGAAGGGGGGTTGGGTAAGAGAAAGGGTATATCTTGAACCTTTTGACTCGCACACAGCTCGGGCAACGATACACTTGCGCGCGCGCTAAAAGGTCAAAGGACTCGATCCGCTTTGAAAGTCCTTCTTAACAACGACGACGACGATGACGACTTTGCCGTTTAAGTATTATACATATATCTGTATATATATCAGTGTCCTGTAAAGCAACACAGGGTGGTAGAGAGAGAGAGAGAGAAGCTGGAGAATATAATACTCTGTATCCGGGAGTACGTATTGTTTCGACTCGAGCTCGGAAACGTTGTTTCGTCGAGATATAAGTGTTAATATTGCTCCGGCGAGTAAATACAAATATATGTACTGCGCAGCAATTTTTACCCAGTTTCTTTCTCCGTTGCAATGCCTTTGTTTCTTTTGATCGCTGTATATGAAAAAAATGAAATGAAATTCGCTCGTAAATAAGCTATATAGTTTCAGTCTGGGTTAAATTAGCTCATCGAGATTCTTGATTACCATTTTCTGATGTATTCTTTTTAATGCCCGAGTAATCTATATAACGTAATATTAAAAAAAAAAAAAAAAAAAAAAAAAAAAAAAAAAAAAAAAANTTAAAAAAAAAAAAAACAAAAAAAAATAAACCATTGACCGGACACGGAGATCTAGGTATCTTTTTCGCGTTATTATTCATAACCACGGCGTTGCGTTGTGCGATACACCGAAGAGAATTTTTTCTTCCACGGCTCAACTCGTTATTGCGGTTGATGAAACATTATTCAACAAAGAAGAAACATAATTACGAAGCTCGCGGTGTAAGGCTTTTTTCCCTTTGTTTCGTCTCTTCCTCTCCATCCCCTCGAAGTACAAAAAAATAAAAACAAAACGATTTCGGTTTGCCCGGGAACAGTAGGATATACAGCCAAGAAGCGAGCAGCGGCTAATGCCTTTTCTATACATCGCGATACGCTATTCATGATATTCCGTACGGCAGATGAGAAAGAGAGAGATAGCGAGAGAGCTGGAAGGAGTAAGTGAAATGGAAAACAATAAGCGCGCCCCCGAGCGTATATATGTACCTCCGGGAGAGGGATGAATGAATCGTTGAAATTTTATCCACATAAAACGTAACGACTCGACGCTGCTTGGCCTCTTTTAACTAATGTACAATGAATAAATATCGAATGAAGATTTAAAAACTTTAATTATATGTCTGCTTTGCGCTAAAAATCTTTATCGTTATCAAAATGTTGTATTGAGATTTAACAAAAAGAAATTGGGTTAATGCCTATTGACGCTTCAGTTGTCGTTCGTTCGGTTTTACCAGGCGTAATTTAAATACCGATTATTGTTACTTTGTACCGGAAGAGTAGAATCGGCGGACATTCAGCTCGAAGGCGGGTCTCGTATGGTCACGTCGATCTCCTGGAGCTTTACAGATCCGCAAAGTTCTTGAAACATTGTATACTCCAATAACTGGTGCTCAAGATTTCAAGAACTTTGCGGATCTGTAAAGAAACCAAGGGATCGACGCCACGACACATGACTCGACTTAAAGTCAAGGCCAAGCAATTCTACTACATGCGAGTAGTAAGTAGCAAAGATGAGTAATCGAAATTGCGCCGGGCAAATACGAACGAGTAACGATCGCTAGCGTCAATAGATACGAATCCGATTTCTTTTGTTGACAAATTCAGCAGGAAGTATATATAGAAATAATAGGAATTTTCGCGCCGCTTGCGGGAACTTAATCGCGATCATCGTGAGACATCTATTGTGGATCATCAGGACTTGAAATAAATTAACTCGATTATCGAAATGGTAAGATTTAATTTTTCTAGCGATTTTCATTCAACGTGTGAGACACACTTTGACACGTTCATAATATATACATAACATATTTACAATTGTATATAACGTGCGAGTGAGCTCGACTGCGTTTCGGCTCTTTCAACTTAAATTTAAATTAAGATGTTAAAAAATTTGATTGCATCCCTGCAACGTGCACACGAAGCTACATCATAGTTGGCTTTGCGGGCGATATACATCCCGAAGAAACGGCTATATAATATACAGAGCGAAGAGTTACAAAGTAAACGCGGGCAAATAATTGATATACGCTGGAAACGTGCTTTAGCCGCTCTAAACTGTTGTGTGCTCGTGCGAGGTTGAATTTTAAAGCCTAATTAGCTTACTATCGAATATTTTGAAAATAAATTTAAATTAGAAGTTACTGTGGTAACTCTCGTGTGGCATAATGGAGTTACCTCGGTACAGGCTCGTCGTTGGCTCTACGTCGGCTCGATCTGTGTGTACACATAGTTTAAGGCTTTTGATATCCGCACCGGGAATGGGCACGAATTAATTTTTCCCTCGCCTAAGTCAATGATTAATTTTTTTTTTGGTTTAGACGCTACCGCGTTCTGGGTTATTATTTTGATTGTGTTTCGACCAGATTGTGATAACTACAGATCCCGCTGAATGTAGGATAATGAATTATCAGGTGGACATAATATGTAATGGGATTTGAGATTGATATCACTCGCCCTCTACCGGTGATCTATCGATGTAACCTATGTTTATAGTGTGCGTTGGTCTCGTATACCTCGACGCGTGGCCAATTCATTCGTAATAGTACAGAGCTTGTTATTATTAATCTCCGTCAGCTCGGCAACTCTAGATATAATTGTCATTATTAGCAGCAGTCTTTTCTTTGATCCAATATGAAAACCGCAAGCTCGCAATACATATCGTATCGTTTTATAAGTAAAAGCGTTACGAAATCGCGTAATAAACGTTCGTATACATTGAGCACATTTAAGCTTCCCCTATACAATCATCGCTCTTCGTCGTCCCTCGGGTTCGCTTTTCGGCACACTTCAGTCGGTAAATTTCTCTCACTTTTGCAACAACGTCTGTATGTAGTTCCGCACTTGTTACACTCGTATATATATGTATGTATTTAATCCAGCGTATAATAAATATTAAAAGCCTCGAAGCGTGTTTCTAAATTAGGCGCTCTTACACACACATACACACGCGTACATAGCAGCTCTACGTAATAATACAATAATATATAATAATATAATGTATGCGCGGTGCACTTGATTATAATGCTACGTACGAAGAGAGAGAGAGAGAGAGAGAAAGATAGATAGACCCGCGTAACGAGGCTAATATTAATCGAGTGCAGTGCGTGAATATATTTATATACGACACCCGGCCTGGCGCGGCGCGCTGCACTTGTGCGAGAGCATAAACAGAGCACCGAGAGGAGGAGAGGATTTACTTTGGTCGTGTTCATTTCGCTATTATTATACATAGATACGTATAACGCGCGTATACGTGATAAGGCTCTTTTTGTCGCGCTGTACATACCCCACTGCTGCTACTTTATCAAAACTTTGAATAATTAATCATATACGTATTATACACTTACAGCGTTATAATACCCTGTATGATCATGTGTATATAATGATGTATGTGCGCGATGTGAGCTTTTTGTTACGCATCAGCTCCGACTCTGATTGTTCGACCGAAAAAAAAAAAATGGACTCGCGCGCGTACACGTCACGTACGTATAGATAGAGAGCATGAGCATGAGAAGCAACGGAAGTTATCTAGGCTCACTATAGTGCACTCACGGATGATGGAGCGATGTGCCATGCGGCTCAATCGTAAAACCGCGAAAACTACGCGCGGCGCCTATCTCCCTTTCTGCACTCTCGCTTTATTATTATTATATATATGTAAGCTTTGGTCGTCGCGACGATCAGCCTCGCGGCTAGTATAGGTGTGTGCAGTACGGATAATAACAATAATAATGATAAATCGAAATGTCTTTTGTAACGACTGAGTCTTCGTGTATCATATAGCTTTGTCTTGCCCACTGTGGTTTACACACTAACTGCTATACGGTGTGCAAAATAATCTCGAAATTCGCACAATACTACCCCCTTTGCAGCTTTTTCGATTAAAATTAAACGCTTCGCGGCGTCGTACACAACGGCAGTAGTTCATACCCGGTTCAGTGAGTGCACAGCCGCCGCCGTCGTCGCGGCAGCTGAATGAGAGAAAGCTCAACTGCACAATACAATACCCTCGCTAACGGCTTATAAATAATAAGCGATAATATTCGTCGCGCGCGAGTGAAAAGTTTTGCACTTTTGCTCTTGATGTGCCGCCTCGAGCGAGCTAGAGAGAGAGAGGGAGTCGCGCGAGAAAGAAATCGTTTTCATATTTAATGCGCGCGCGAGCGACGGTGCGCTTTTAAAGCTTTTAACGGCGTATACACGCGCGAAAGTGTATTTTATATAAAACAGAGAACTTGAAAAGCGAATCTACTGTGTATATATAGCAAATAAAGCGGATTTTAATGTACAAAAGATCGAAAGAGAGAATGATTACGATCGACCTAATGTCGAATTGTAATTTAAGACGCGAGACTCTTGTACCACACGCGCGACGTTAATGGACAATGTGTTATACGGATGAAAAGCCACTCTCACAGTAGAAATAATTCAATTTTCATTTCGAGGCTAATCCGCGCGACTTTGATCGTAATTTAACAAGACGCCTTACTTCGAGATTATACTAAAATATCGCATTTTGACAAAGTTACATCGTACAACGCGATGGCAGACATTTACCTTCGTCGGCCGCGTCGTCGTCGTATATAAGAGCGAAGAAGAAAAAAAAAGGAAGAGAAAGTTTTTTCCCCCGGCACACAACACAGCGCAGCAGCGGATGTATTATATATAATATAGAGAGAAGGAAATGACCCATTATATAGCTCTGTTCGGGAGGAGGCGGGGCTTTGCCTTTTTTTGTTGCTCTGCGTCCATGCGGCCACGAGAGCATATTCTCGGGGCGCACTTATAAATAGCTCGTTAGAATTCAATTCGGGTATTTGAATTCGCAACATTATTCCTTATCATTTTTCAACTCGTTGAATTATTAAACATTCGGAAGAGGCGCTTCGCCGATGGGAGCAAACAACAACAACAACAACAATAATGGCAATAACAGTTTCGTAAATACAATATACTTAGAAATCATAAAGTTCGGTCGGTAGTACATAACGTAAGACAGAAAAAAACTTGTACGTATCGTAATGTCGTTCGGGTGCAGCTTTAATGAACGGAAACTTTTCCATACTTGTGTACATTTGCCATGTTTGTACATTATCGTTCGATTTTAACCCAAAAATTACATTTAACGCTCGCTCACGAGAGAGTAGACGGCGACTCCGAATGCACTACTATCATATATCATATATATAAAGAGAGAAGAGCCACTTTGTGTGTTTGCACGTACATATAAACAAATGTATATAAAGTCCTTGAGTTTACACATTTCGGTCTACGGTGTTTTAATTATATATACTAGAGGCGAATTGCATCCGTGCCGAGACGAGAAGAAAAGAGACACGGGATGGGGTACGGTATAGCGTCAGAAAGAGGAAATATAAAGCAGAGAGTTTGGTGCCAGTGCGATGCGCACACACACACACAAGCGCCCGTGGCCAGTTTCATTCAATTGCAAACTTTGACCTCGATTTTCGTGTTTACCCTTGTACACGGTGGGCATGTGTGTATGTGTGTGTGTATTATACGCGTATACTTGTATCCCTTCGTTTGAAACAGTACAGAAAACGCATTGGATTCACTTCGATTTTCGGAAGAAAAAGAACGAGGGATGAAAAAATTTTCAATCACAATTTGTTTTCTGTAGCGTCCATCGACTTTTTTATCGTAAAAAATTGTTCAGCGAGATTATTTGATCTTCGAATCATCTCGTACGTGTTACACGTGTGATATCTTATCGAATTTTTTGTACCTTACGTACTGGTTCGGTTACTCTGTAGGAAAGCCAAGTACCGCTAGATTCACCGATAGATGGCTAAATGGTTCCCAAATGCAAAGTAAGAAAGATTGGCAATAATAAGGATCATTTCATTACGTGAAATGCATATTCCGCAATTTTTAAGAGTGAGTGAAATAATTTTATTGAAAGTAATAAATACCCTGATTTCAAGTGAGAAATTCAATTGTAAGACTCATATTTATTTTTGAAGTAAGTTACAAATTTGGCTCATTTGAGAGCGCAATATTATAAGCTCTAGCTCCTCTCTCTTGCTTGGTTGGTAATTCATTCATTCGATTCATTTGGTTGCTAAGCAAAAAATGACTCTTTTCAAAACACACGAATTTCATTGTTTATTTCACATCGAACACGTTATTTTTCTTCGATTTCAATTTAAACGCTTTCAACAATTAAGACAGAGAGCATAAATAATTTTTGCTGATCCCCGCATATCGACACGAGAAACTTTTCCGTAACGACGAACTCGTCGAAAAATTAAACCGCAAACGATCATCAGCGCGCGGAATCGAGAACGCTCGGCCGAATCTCAAAAAGGCACGCGTCGGTTACTTTTAATAAATTTTGCGCGCACAGAGAGAGAGAGAGAGGGAGATAGATACGGGATTTATTTAAGGATGATAACTGCGAACGCTCGCGCTGCGGGGTAAAACTTTTCGGCGTCAGCATACCCCCGGTCGATAGATACGTATATCTATATATTTGTGTGTGTATCAAGAGCAGTCAGCACTTTGTTTCACGGAAAGCATCGTAAATTTTTATTATTATTTTCCGTTTTTTTTCAAGGTAAATCGAGCGTGAAATACAGAGAGAGAGGGAAAGAGAGACAGAGAGAGAAAGATTGTATATAGTTAATTTATCGAGTATCTGGCCAAATATTCATTACACAGTCGAGCGGATCCTTGACTGTATGCCAGAAACAAAAGTGCACAGCCGAAAATCCCGCGAGCATGATCGCGATTCTTGCCAATGAAGTTTCGAACCTTGAAAAATTTACCCCCCCGAAACGATCGCACTGGCTAGCCGAGCGGAATTTTCCTCCTCCTGCAGCCGAGCAGCAGCTGCCAACACGCTTGATGTGTGTATTTATATAAGTGAAATAAAAATCTGCTGCCAGTGCGAAGCGTCGGGTGCGCCGAGCTTATTGCTTTATTTTCATTTTTATTTTATTTTATTTTATTTTTGTTTGCCTCGCATAACCCGAGATTTTTATTATTTTTATATATATATATATATATATTATGTGCTTCTTACCTGACACAAAGTGGATTCGTGGTTTTTATATCGCGAAAAAACTTTATGCCTTCTTCGAGAAGGAAAAGTTTCTCTTCTTTCGCGTCTGCCTCTCTTTCTCGCTCTATCGCGTCAATTAGAAAATAATTATATATACCTTCCGGAATTTTATCAAGTTTTTTTTTTCTGTCAATTTTTATCTCTCGTCTTTGCGAGCGATAACAGAAAAGCAAGAGGAAAGAAAGAAAGGAGAAAGAGAGGAAGAGTGAGTGAGAGAGTAAGAGAACGGCTTGAAACATTAATTAAAATTGTTTGAATCGCGATAACAAACGCGAAACGGCGGCCAAGCTTCAATCATCGAAAAAGCTCGCCTACGATATCTTTGTCGGACAAAAGCTCGGCGCGCCCCCGCAAACGCATACACAATTAATTGACAATATCAATTAGCGGGTGCACTGCGCGACCTGTAATCGTGTAAATCAAATATGCCAAATAAAACCTCGGGATGCAGCATCGATTAGACGAATCGTTCGCGCGAATTCGATGCTTCATTTTCTCTTGTGAATACGCTGTTAAGAAATTTAGATTTAAATTAAATACAGATTTAATGGGAAATCAAAAGTAACCGATACTAAATCTTATTCAAAATACAGCTGTTACATGCAAAAAATGCATGAAAATGTAATTACGTACATTATTTTTAAAGCAATAATGATTGAAAAGGATTGAACTGAAATTTAAACGTTTAAGAGGAGTCCAATTCTTTCTACTTTGTCATTTTTGTAATATAAACCACAGTTTAATTTCAATCTACATTTTCTACATAAAATTGACATCTTTGAGCCCTAAAAATGTGAAAAAAATTGCAGAATAGGCCTTTGCATCTAAACGAAGTTCATTTTTGCTATTTTAGCCTTTTGGCACTATGCGCAAGGTTCAGATCAGAGTTATTTAGGTATGATCCCTAATAGGAATCAAAATCTTCAGAAAAGTATCCTATATGGACTGAGTTTTGTGGAATTTTGATTTAGACCCTTATATCAGTTCCGTTACTCAATATGTGCTCAAAAACATTAATAAATTTTTCTTATTTTTTTCTTTTTTCACATTTGTTGACCTACAAACTTTTTTATAACTCTAATTAAGTTTGCACAAAACTTTGATTCTTATCAGCAATCCCTATCTGAAAAACTCTGATCTGAACCCCGCGCACAGTGCCGAGAGGATAAAGTAACAAAAATAAGCTATTTTTAGACGTAAATGCCTATTTTGCCACTTTTTTCACATTTTTAGGGCTCAAAGATGTCCATTAATGTTTTAATACTGATTAACTGCCCAAAAAAATGTACAAACTAAATAGCGTCATGTTGGGGTACTTATCAATAAAAAAATCGAAACTCGTTTTCATAATTTCTTTACTTCAACGATATAGAAAATTAACAACATCAGATTACACAAAATACTTCAAAAGATAAAAAAAACTATTACACAAAAATACTTCAATGGATGTCCCCATTATAAGCTTTGGCCTGTAGCCGCCAAGCAAATATGATATAGATCTTTATTCATCAAGTTGCTAAAGACCATTTCACAGCACTCGATTGGCAGCCGATCGTGTATCAGTTTCCGGAAAGGATCCAGTGCCCAACGCCGGAAAAATCCCCTTGACATCATCTCGCACAAATGCAACTGACAAGCCTCTCCAAGTCCTTCGTTATCGCAGGGAAGTACCGAAAAACCATCCGATTCCGCATATTTAAAGTAGTCCTCGTACGTGAGAAGTTTTTCCTCTTCTTCGGGCCGTAACTGGATTAGATCGTAGAGCGACAGACTAGAATTTATCTTTACTTTCTTCGCTTTGCTCGCAAACTCCTGATCGTCGCGCAGAGATTCTTCGAGATTCGACGATTGCCCGAACAAGTCGTGCTTAGCGAAGAATCTCATGATCGTCAGGGCCTCGTCTTGGTCGAACTCGTATCCTCTGTTCTCGAGATTTTCAGCGATCAACAGCAGACCAGACGCCATCCTCGATTTAAACTGAACATAGATAGTACTGAACACTCGCCCATCGAATCTCTCGTCGAAGTCACTCGCGGTTGGAAACACGAAGCTGGACAGATCGGCCCCGTGATCCAAGAGTACATCGACCACACGAGGCACGAGATTTTCCACGGCCCATTGCAAAGGTGTCCTACCCAATGTGTCCATGACATCGAGCTGCGCCAGCCGAGGAAGCATCGCCAACAACTCGTCTCGACTCGAGGCTCTCTTGCAAATTATATGCAGTGGTGACTTTCCTTTATTATTAATCACGTTCGGATTGGCGCCTCTTCGCAGAAGCAACGCGGCTACTTTTTGATTGCGGGGGTCCAGAGCCAAATGCAACGGTGTATTACCAAACTCGTCCACGGCGTCGATATCGATCATCCGCTGTCGGTCGTCGCAGATATCGAAGAAAATCTTCACCAAGTCATCGGTATCATCACCAAAATAGATATACCCGGTTACAAGATGTACAGGAGTCTGCCCGTCGTCGTTGGCTAAATTTGGATTCGCCCCATTCATCAACAGTAATTTGGTAAGCTGTTTGTGGCGGGACTTCAAAGCCTTGTGCAAGGGTGTATTACCCCTCTTGTCCTGGACATCGATCTCCACTATCCGCTGTAGGTTGTCGCAGATATCGAACAACGTCTCCGCCAAGACATGAGTATCATCATCTTGGTATAAGATAAACCCGGCTAAAAGATGTACAGGAGTCTCGCCGTCGTCGTTGGCTGAATTTGGATCCGCGCCGTGCATCAGTAGCCACTTGGTAAGCCGTTCGCGGCGGTACTTCAAAGCCACGTGCAGCGGTGTATTGCCCGCCTTGTCCCGGGCATCGACTCGACCCAGCTGCCACTTATTATCGAAGAACATCGTCAGCAATTCCGCGTCGACTTCTCGCACTCGGCCGATAAAGTGCAGCGGAGTCTCGCCGTCGTTGTCGGCCAAGTTTCGATCGGCGCCCCGTCTCAGCAGCAGCTTGGCCATCTCGACTTTTTCCCAGTCCAAAGCCAAGTGCAGAGGCGTCTTACCCTCCTTGTTCTGGGCATCGACCTTCAGCTGTTGCTCGTCGCAAAACTCGAAGAACGTCTCCGCCGAGTCATAATCGTCGTCTTTCATGCAAATTATATGCAGAGGAGTCGATCCCTCCGCGTCGGCCAAGTTTGGATCGGCATCTCGTTCCAGCAGCCACTCGACCGCCTTGTCGTTGCCGCTTTCCACGGCTAGGTACAACGGTGTTTTACCCTCCTTGTCCTGGACGTCGACTAGAACCTTCAGCCGCTGCTCGTCGCAAATCTTACGGAATATCTCCCCCGTCTGATCCGTCGCACTGATAACGTGCAGAGGTGTCTGCCCATCGCCATTGGCTAAATTTACATCTACCCCTTTCCTCAGCAGCTTCTCGACCGCCTTCTTGTTACCCGATTTCACGGCTAGGTTCAAGGGTGTTTCACCCGACTTGTCTTGGGCATCGTAGTACGGTACCGTCTGCCGTTGCTCCTCGCAGACGTCGAAGAACATCTCCGCCAATTCATGGTCGTTCTTGGTATACTGGCAGATCAAGTGTAGTGCTGTCTGCTTTTTCTTGTTGGCTAAATTTACGTTGGCGCCTCTACTCAGCAGTAATTCGACCACCTCCCTGTTACCCCGATCCGCTGCAGCATCGTCTTGCCATGACGTCTCTCGATGTATGTCCCTAAGCTCGATATAAGGGCCAAGATGCTTTAGAAGAGTCTTTTTTTTATTGAAAGATGCCTTTAGATCGGCGCCTATTGTCCATAGAGCAAAGACCAGCGGTTTTTCGTAGCAGACCAGCGCCCAATGCAGAGGTGTGTAACCCCACGCGTCCTGTCGATCGATCTCCACCGTCTGCAGCTTCAGATCGTCGCAGATCTCGAAAAACGACTTGGCCACGTTTTCGTAGCCGGCAAAGGCCATGATGTGCACGGGAGTCCATCCATCTTTGTTGGCTAGATTTGGATCGGCGCCTCTTCTCAGTAGCGATTCCATCACCTTTGTTGCGCCGTCGTGACTGCTGAGCACCGCCACGTGCAACGGCGAGTAGCCCGAACTTGGCACTGGACAATTGGGATCCTCGCCGTGGTCGAGAAATCGCTCGACGACGTCTTCGCAGCCGAACTTGCAGGCGACATGGAAATGAGTCAAACCGGACTCGTCGACGTAATTCGCGTCGAATCGGTTGAATATCTTGAACAGATTTAACACGAGTTCGCGGCGGTATATTTCCGATTTGGTGCAGTGATGCAGGGCAGTGGTGCGACGCAGCACCGGCTTTCCGTCATCGTCCACTTTGGGCTCGTCGTCCTTGTAGCCGCTGCGAGCCACGAAGTCGACGATCACTTCTGCTTCGTGATAATCCCATCCTCGAGACTTGCAATTTCGTACGGAATCCGTGAGAAGCCGATCGATTTCTTCCCCACTGAAAGTGTCTCGCAGATTCGGTAGTGGTAGTGGACCCTTCCAATCTACCCAATTCTTCAATAAGGTGAAGAGTTGATCGAGAAGTGCATATCGATCCTCTTCGATCCCCCAATTGACCTTTTCTCGTAAGCTTCTCAATATTTTTGTATAATTTTTCTTGGCCTGGTCCATCTTTACATACACACTAGACTGGAAGCAAAAAAAAAAAATTTTTTTTATTTTTCCTGGACCAAACGGAAAAGTGATCTATGTACCAAAAAAATAGTCTGTGCAAAATTTTAGCTCATATAAATTGAGATAACCCGTGCCGCCAGTCGCTTGAAGGTTTTTGAATTCGATTCAAATTCATTTTTTCCGCTTCTTTATTATTTCGAACAAATAAATATTTCATTGAAATTCATGTAGGCAAACAATGAAATCGATTTTGTTGAGTCAATTAAACGAGTTGTTCAAAACTATTTAATATTTATTCATGATAAATAAATATTTTGTTGAATCCAAAAATGAAATAATTTAATTGACATAAATAAATATTTCTTTGAATTTAGAAAATAATTAGTTGGTTTAAATATAATTTTGTTACCTCAATCAAATAAAAATTAATTAAATAAAATAAAATATATTTAATTGACTCAACTAAACCTTTTTCTCAGTGTGTGTATTAGACTGGAAGCAAAAAAAAAATTTTTTTATTTTGCCCGGACCAAACGGAAAAGAGATCTATGTACCAAAAAAATAGTCTGTGCAAAATTTTAGCTCATATAAATTGAGATAACCCGTGCCGCCAGTTGCTTGAAGGTTTTTGAATTCGATTTAAATTAATTTTTTATAGCAACATTTCAATGGCTCTGTAGCCGTCAATTTTTAAGCAAAAAGTCTTAAAAAGACCTTTAATTTGCTTTTTTCAAAATTTTGATTGCTTCAAAATTAACTGCTGTAGAGCCATTTGAATATTGCTAAAAAATGGGAAAAAATTGCAATTTTTCGAGTTTTCTAATAGCTGAGGTTCACTTGGAGAAACACAAATTTTTTCTAAACTCTGGGGTATTTTTTCGTATGTAATAAGCTAAAAAATGACGTAGGTTTTGACCAGAATATTGCATCCTAGCTCCGTACAGAGGCATTTTTTAGCTTATTACATACGAAAAAATACCCCAGAGATTGGAAAAAATTTTTGTTTCTCCAAGTGAACCTCAGCTATTAGAAAACTCGAAAAATTGCAATTTTTTCCCATTTTTTAGCAATATTCAAATGGCTCTACAGCAGTTAATTTTGAAGCAATCAAATTTTTGAAAAAAGCAAATTAAAGGTCTTTCTAAGACCTTTAATTTGACGGGGTTGGATTTTGATTTGCTTAAAAATTGACGGCTACAGTGCCATTTGAATATTGCTATAAAGAAGCGGAAAAAATTAATTTAAATCGAATTCAAAAACCTTCAAGCTACTGGCGGCACGGGTTATCTCAATTTATATGAGCTGAAATTTTGCACAGACTATTTTTTTGGTACATAGATCACTTTTCCGTTTGGTCCGGGCAAAATAAAAAAAAGTTTTTTTTTGCTTCCAGTCTAATACACTGCACTCGCGCGAACTGAGTCACTTGTAATTTTAAATATTTATATTCCTTTACACAAAAATCACTTGCCATAATGGACGAGACCTTCTTACAGCTGTTCACGCTGCGGCGTCTTCACATGCACTGAGCATACACATGCACAAAGATTCATATTAAAAAGAAAAGAACATGTGGCGAAGCTGTAAGAGAAAGTAGCTGCGTCGAGTAGAGTCTATTAATTCGGTACCGATTAGAAAGTATACAGCATGTCGAGGCAACTTTTCTCGAGGAAATTTTTTTTGAATTTGATGCGCCTACAGCTCGATGAGTTTACGTTTAATTTTTGGGATTTTTGGAGTTGATATAATTACGGCGATGATGCTACGTTACTTTTTGAGAATTAACGATCAATATTGATAAACGATTGCGCTGCGATTTTTTTTCGCAGTGCGGGCCGAAAATAGAATCTTTATTTCAACGCACTGTAATGACAAAAAAAAACCGCTGTCGATCCATTGACAAAGAGCCAATTAAAAATAAGCTTTTGTTTATTTTTATGGGTATTATAATGCCAATAAAAAATATAAATAATCCCTTTTTACTGTATGAATTATAATTCTTCCATTAAAGCACTCGATAAATGATTACGCCTACAATAATCTAAGAGTATATTTCATTCGACTCATTTACCAGGACCTACTATTACTTATACGATAACGATTAGCTACGTAATTTGACTTTATTAGAATAAAAAATGTTTTCACTTTTATACAGCTTAATACTTTCAATAAACAATAATTTTTTTAAGCCGCTTATTAGCCTTTTTTTCACGACACTATAAGTTCGAAAGCATGAAAACAGTCGAGTACTCGCACGAAAAGCCATAGTCGCTCGAGCCCGAAAATTCAAGCGCACTCGACCGGATCGACTTAACCGCACTTATAATAATCCTTGCCGACGCGCAGGCAGGTGTGTTATACACAACTCGAATTTGCGCCAACCTCCGGTGTCTATATATAGTGATATAGCATTTATTATTGCATTATATATCACATATGTATGTTGCTTCGAGTCGATCGCTGAAACTATCGTGCATATATCGGCAAATGTTTTAACCGTATACGAATGTGTCCAACGTTCAAAATTGAATCTCAGATTGATACGACCGCACATTTAACTCACACAGACACGTACATATACATACCTTATAATATGTACATTCATGACTATTACAATACATCATACGTGTGTGTGTGTGTGTGTGTGCACATTCTGCCAGATTTGAGCACACATACCCACACATACACATATTATACACAGTAATTTAACATTGAAATCTGTACGTTAGCGCGCATATGTATGTATCCTATATAGAACAGGCAGCGATGAATTGTACATGAATTTGGCTCGAGAAATACTCGGGGCGTTAGTTTCCATTACACCCACCCACACACATATATATGAATAGGTACTATTATGTATGACACGAAATAAATCGCGATGTGTCGAATGTTAATATTTTGCCCATTTGACGGCAGCTTCTCTCTCTCTCTTCCTCTCGTACTGCGGACCGCAACACATGTAATAATAATTTATCATCATTATTATATGTAACGTACACGCGTGCGCTGCTCGAGTCGAGATTGAAAATTTCGCGAAATTAATATAATAATATTTACTTTTGATGACCGAATAAATGGCGTTCGTATACACGATACGCGACGTATTACGCGCAATTCGGTCGTAATTCTATATTAGTTTTGGCTTAATTAAAAGTCACGACCGGCGCAGTTATATACCGCGCGAAAATACGTGTATATAATTACTATATATATATCGATGCGCGGGCAACTACTATACTGTATTAATAATATGTACAACACATCGACCATGTTGTCGAAAGCCTGACTCCATTTTTCGGGCGCCGCGCAGAGGGGATCCCCCCCTTTGCCGCTCGTCATCAAGAAGTATAAGCCCGCACGCACGAACGAGCCATTGAACTTCGCGTTATATACACATCGTCCGGAAGAAAGAAAGTCGTCGTCGTTGTCGTCGATGCGCTGTGGTGGTAGGGGAAGCCCATATCGTCGGTGGGGCGGGTGCTTCTACGATATGTGTACACCTATGTGGAGCGACATTCATTTTACGTGTATATAGGCCTTCGTAAATGGCGCGCGAATAAAAATCGAGTCGTTTTCCATTCGTACGCGCGCACATATTCAATTATATTATTATATCGAATTAAGTGTCGTCGATATTTTTACGCTATATATAATATAAATGTGTGTATAAGTTTATAACCAGGATGTAAAACGAAATTGCATCGGTGCGTAGCGAATTTTTATCGTTCGGAGCTCCCAGAATGATATTTCCGAATGTTTGTGCGTTATTGGTTGCAGATACATATTCATTGTGTCGTGTACTTTTTATATAGCTGCGACGTTTACTTTATTTCTTTCTTTCTTTTTTAGTGTCATTAGGGATTGTCGCAAAAAAAAAGAGAAGAAGATTAACGCCGCGCGCACACACAGGGCCCGAAGAAAATAAAAAGATGGTACAAATTGATAAATACATATATACGTATACTACCATGATATATAAGATGCATGTTGATGCCGTTCATCGAGGCATACAGTTGCATTTGAAAATTTTATGCCTCGATGGACGGTATCGATATGTTTCCTATTCGTCAACGGGCGCCCACCGCCGCATATACACGAGCTCATATGTATATAAATAATATTATATTTATACATCGTACACGTGCGCGCAGTATGTATGTGTATGTGTGTGTGGTTGTGTTTGTCCGCCTACGTGTATATTTATAGACGTTTCGCGTCGAGCGCAATAAAGCAAGCGAGCGAAAAGAGAGAAGGAAAAAGTAAAACGTTATATATGCGCGATCAGCGGCAAACGGTGGAATAGCTGTACGCACGTGCAGTTTTCAAGTTTATATACATATACTATACTCACCAACCCTTTAAAGTTTTACGACTTTTTACTCTTTGTTTCTTCCTTTCTTTCTTTCTTCCTTTTTTTTTTGAAGTGGGAGAAGAAGAAAATACACCATGGCGCAAGAAAGATACGTCAAGGAAAGTATTCCATTCTATGAAGATTGGCTCGGCGGCAGCGGCGACGCGTCACGTATAAATTGTACGATGAAAAATTTTCAGACTGCCGTGTATAGTACCTATCTCTCTCTTTCTCTTGTGCACCGCAAATTAATGTTCATGCCTCCGCGTCAAGTCTAAGAAGAACCAAGTTTAAAACTATATACATACCCGCGTGCGTGATAAGAGATACATATAGCGAGTTCTCGTTTTAAACGATCAATTTGTCGAAATAGTTTTATCGTTACGGAGCTTAAAAAAGAAAATTAATAGTATGTAAAAAAGAAAAAAAAATAAATAGAAAAATAACGGAATACGTTGTATATACAGCTCGCCGGTCATCCCTTTTTATTTCGACTCTCTCTCTCTCTCTCTCTCTCTCTCTCTCTCTCTCGTCCAAGATATTTCGTGACGTGCATTACACACACACACGCTATCTAACCATCTTCTCTGCTCCTTTTTTTTTTCTGCCTTTCACCTCGTCGCGCGTCGACTTTTCGCGTCGTACTATATATATACACGCTATCTTCACGCATCGTCGAACACTATACTCTCTGGTCATGCCTGTATATATCTAAACCAAACAGCTCTGTAATACGCTGCGCGGGGCGCGCATATCCCGTACGGAATTCCGAGTAACTCTTCATTTTCTGTATACGTATATCGTGGTGGTGGCATATGGCGACTGGCGTATATGTATTATTATTATTATTATTATTTTTATTATTATCATCATCGAAACATGCATCCGAGTTGTAACGCATTTCCCTCAAGAAAATAAGAAATTGTATTTCGACGTATCTCTCGACATCTGCCGCTGTCAAAGAAAAAAAATATTTCTCACGATAATGTGTGTCACCTCGCGCCACCGCGAGACAAGGAGCAATACGAGAAGTGGACACACGTAGCAAACTCAGCGGTTAACTAGCTGTAAATTCAATGACGAGCACGTCTCGAGGGTTTGGTAAGATATATAGATATATATATAATATAATCTCTCTGGCCAACGCGTCGTCGTATATACTGTACAGCTCAATTACGTCGACGACGAAGACGACGACTAACGTCGGAGAGATGTCCCTTATGTCTCTCTCTCGGCTCCATATATAGTCATCGCAGTGACAAGCCACAGCTGCCGCCGCTAACACTCGTGCTGTAATACCAAGTTGATCGTCGTTGTACGCGCGCATTATTGTACATATACAGATATATGCATTATGCACTGCTTTATGCGTGTCAAACGCAACGCGGCTAAGCGACCTGCGCTACACGAATATTAATACGTCAATAGTGATTTTGTTCGTGCACGCGTAGTTTAATACTCTTTTTCTCTCTCTTTTCTTTTTTAATGCTTCAATCGCTGCTGCTGCTGCTGCTGCTGCGTATAATATATATAGCTACACGAGGCATAAAATCGAGGAGCCGCAAAGCTACCCATACAACTTAGCCGCGTGCACCTATAGGGGGGCTTCGCTCCTATAATACAGTATAGGCGTTGATCTTTATTGCGCGGGAGGATGTCGCTCGCGCGATCGTACACACACATATATATATAATAATATATCCACCGTGTATAGAGGCGTATATATGTATAAGACGACGGAGACGAGATTTTTATATCGTAAAAAAGGCGGCCTTTTTATATATTTATATATATAACATTATACGGGCTTCTCTCTAAACTTGCTCGATACCGCCCGTAGCCGCCGTTCTCGCCGAATCCCCGTGTGCCTTTCTTATATTTATAATATTATATGTATGTGTATACCGTACATATATGTCGCGTATCGGCATTTCACGCGCGGCAAGTGTGTCAGTTAAAAAAAAGAAGAAGAAGAAGAAGAAGAGAAAAACTCCACACGCGAGAAAATCCAGTATAATTTTTTTCCCCCATCCTCCTCTTTTCAGTTCGGCAATTTTAAGTCGTAAAAAAAGACGCAAGAGGAGCAAAAAAAAAATAATTATAAGCCCCTCGCGCGCACCGAATTCGCGCGGGAATATATTAAAGCGCGATACGGGAGCCTCGCGAGCGTCGCGAAATCCGCAGGAGAGAGAGAAAATTAATGGTATAAGTTAGGTTCGCTCTCGCGCGCGAGCGGTGGCATTTTTTTTTCTTCCTTTTTTGGTTGTCGAGCTTTACTCGGAGAAAACGGTCTCTCTTTTCCAAAAGTTGAATTTTCGATTGGTAAAAAGGTCATAAATACGACATAATACGATGTTTGATTGTCTTTGATCGAGTTGTTCTCGACGAGAAAAAGAAAGTACAAATCACGATTACCATGCCTAAAAGACGCTGGTTCAAGCTTTATTAGGTATTCATTTGTCACATTAATCCCAGAATCGAGACAGAGAGATAAGAGGAGAACTCGCGTGCTCGAGACATGCCCCGCACGCGATGATACTCGCGTGCGCCACGACCGAAATTTACGTTAGTCGCGCGATCGATACTCACACACACATACGTCGAGTGCAAGATCGACGCGAGCCACGCACACTTATACGCACATAGATATATATAAAAAAAAAAAAAAAAGAAAAAAAATGTCTCTCTCGAGCGAATAACCTGCGTTATTCGCGCGAGTAAGTAGTCCGACGTCTGCGAGTCGCTCGGAGTGAACATGCCACACACATGCACCCGAACAGCAGCAGCAGCTGCGGCATGTATACATCGTCTGCGCAGAGCTTGTATACATATAAGTATACGCTCGGGCTCTGGAATGCAATGAATCTGCCCAATGGCGCGTAACATTTTTTCGAGGCTTTTTTCGCTTCGTCGGCTTTGTGTCAAACCTCATTGGCCTCTTTTTCTCTTCTTTTACCTACATACCCCCCTCCCCTCTTACTCGTTCCCGTGATGCGCTGCGGTGATTTTTTTGTTTGTTTTTTGGTTAAAATTGCTAAATGTCCTGAACATTTTTCGAGCTTTCGCGTATTAAAAAGCTCAACCCTTTGAAACAACGACAACAAAACACAAACTTATGTGATCGTATAAGTCCAAGGCTTTTGTTGCAGGCTTAAATATGCGCGAAATTCCGCAAATTTGTCTCTTGCTTTTCCCTTCTGTTTTTTTTATTACTATTTATTTTATCATAAAAGGAAAATCAGTGTTCTCTACGATTTTTTTGAGCCCTGTAGGCCATTTAAAGAATACCGTTTTAAGTGCGCGAAATCAAGTCTTCGCAAATTGAGTTTGAGAGATGACGATAGCGAGGTGAATTGTGATACATCAAACTCTACTATCTACTAGAACTGATACAAACAATTTTTTTTCCAAATTTCATTGTTGTAATATTAAATTTTTCCCATACGAAAACTGAGGGTTTAAATCCGAGGTTAATCAGCTGCATGCAGCAATGACTGCATTGATATCCCATCGTAGCACTCAACTGTAGACTCAACTGTATATTATGGTTCAACCAAAGTGTCAGGTGTCAGGTGGCGAAATGAACAAAACTCACTTGAAAGTTAATGATTGATTAATTTTAATTAACAAAGGTAGAAGAATAACAGTGAAAGTAATAAAAAGTTAGTTCGCAGCTTGCTGCCTTATCTCAGAGCGTCTGCCGCTTGCGGCCTTGCTCATCGCTCGCTCGAGCCTGTCTGACCGTCGCGTATGCCGTCGGGCCTGAGGCCACCGCGCGAGGCGCCACTGGCGGGCAGCGCGTGCAACGCGTACACACACACATACGTGCGAGCTGAGGCTGTGTTATGCGAATCCATAACATGTATTATACTCAACCGTTTATACTCAACTGTAGACTCAAACATTATAGAACAATTTTTATTGAAATTTTGTACTTAATGATGTTTATAAATATTTATATATTTACAATTGTCAATTATCATTCTTCTCGAATTTCTCGCAAGCAAAATCTTTGCGACTTTCATGTTTTGTCCTTAGGCGCTTTAACAAATATGATTAATTGCAAACTTTTTTCTCGCATTTGTCACACGGGTAATCTTTTTCACCGTCATGAACTGTTTTTTGATGCAAGAGCAAATGTTGTTTCTGTCCAAATTTCTTCCCGCATTTTTCGCATACAAAATCTTTGATACCTTCGTGCACTGTCTTTTGGTGTAAGAGTAAAGTAGATTTTAATCCAAATTTCTTCTCGCAATTGTTACATGCAAAATCTTTGCGACCTTCGTGTACTGTCCTTTGGTGTAAGAGTAAAGTAGATTTTAATCCAAATTTCTTCTCGCAATTGTTACATGCAAAATCTTTGCGACCTTCGTGCACTACTTTTTGGTGTCTATTCAACTGACCTTTACCCCCAAATTTCTTCTCGCACTTGTCGCATGCGTCTTCTTTGCGACCCTCGTGGACTGTCTTCAAGTGGATGAGCAAATGCATTTTTTGGATAAATTTTGTTTCACATTTGTCACACAAGTAATCTTTCCGACCTTCGTGTACTGTCCTTTGGTGTAAGAGTAAAGTAGATTTTAATCCAAATTTCTTCTCGTACTTGTCGCATTCGTAATTATGGTGCCCTTCGTGGACTGTCTTGTGGTGATAGAGCAAACTAGTTTTTTGTGTAAATTTCTTCTCACACTTCTCACATGAGAAATCTTTGTGACCTTCATGAACTGTTTTTTGATGCATGAGCAAATTTGATTTTTGTCCAAATTTCTTTTCGCATTTGTTACATACGAAATCTTTGCGACCTTCGTGCACTAATTTTTGGTGTCTATTCAACTGACCTTTATCCCCAAATTTCTTCTCGCACTTGTCACATGCGTTTTCTTTACGACCTTCGTGGACTGTATTTTGGTGGATGAGCATCTCCCTTTTTGTTCCAAATTTCTTTTCGCACTTGTCGCATTCGTGATCTTTCCGACCTTCATGGACTGTCTTTTGGTGTAAAAGTAAATTCGATTTTTGTGAACATTTCTTCTCACACATGTCGCATGCGAAATCTTTCCGACCTTCGTGTACCGTCTTTTGATGCATGAGCAAAATCCATTTGCGTCCAAATTTCTGTGCACACTTATCACATACGAAATCTTTTCGACTTTCGTGGATTATTCTTTGGTGCCTAACTAAACTCAATTTATGTTTGAATTTCTTTTCACACTTGTCACATGCGAAATCTTTGGAACCCTCGTGTACCGTCTTTTGGTGATCAAGCAAGTTCGATTTTCGTCCAAATTTTTTATCGCATTTGTCACATGTATAGTCTTTGCGACCTTCGTGGACTATCTTTTGATGACAGAGCAAATGTGATTTTTGTCCGAATTTCTTCTCGCAACTGTCGCATGCGTAATCTTTGCGACCCTCATGAACTCTTATTACGTGCAAGAGTAACGTTGATCTATTTTTAAATTTTTTTCCGCAATTTTCACATGAGTTGTCTTTGTAGTCTTTGCAGATGAAATTTTTGCGACCTTCGTAGTGTGTCTTCGAGCGAATAAGCAAAGATTCGTTTCTAAATTTTTTCTTGCCCTTGTCATAAGCAAAATCTTTGGGACCCACATGGAATTTCTTTATGTGCAAGAGCAAACTATGTCTATTTCCAAATCTTTTGGCGCACTTTTCACATAAGTAATCTTTAATGACTTCGTGGAATATTTTTTTGTGTTTGAGTAAAGTTGATTTATTTTCAAATTTTTTCTCGCACTTGTTACATGTGAAATCTTTGTGATCTTTGTGTGCTAATTTTTTATGCGTAATCAAACTCGATTTTTTAACAAATTTTTTCTCGCATTGATCACATGCAAAATCTTTGCAGCTTTTGTGATCTGATACTTGGTGTCTACTCAAGTGACTTCGAAACTCAAATTTCTTCTCGCATTTGTTACAAGCGTAATTTTTTTGATTATTGTGACTAGTGTCTCGATGGGTTTTCATGCTCGATTCTAGTGCAAATGCCTCTCGAAAATTATCGCCAATGTTTTGTTCTTCTGAAATAAGAATGTCTTGTTCACTTGAATTATCTTGAGAGACAATTACCTCGGATTTCACTATACTTTTATTCATATAAAATAAACGATGGATCTTTCTAGTTAGTGCCACGGTAATTAAATGAGTAAAATTTATCTCTATGTAACATTTAGGCTTGTTAATCAGGAACATTAAAACTAATTTATTTTTACTATAAACATGATCAGTGTTTGAAATCAAACCGTTCATGATTATATTGTTTACAATCGAGTTACTGATTTATCTATTTACATATGGTCCTTACAATATTTGAGCCAATTTAAAATTCGAACTTGGCAACGCTTTCTTCGACGAATGTTATTGACCTTTTAAAAACAAATACATCAAACTCTACTATCTAATCAATCAATCGTAGCACTTACACTACGAGAACTTTCTCGCACGCGCGTCGCAGTGTATTTTCCATGAAAATAAAAAAAACTTTATACTGAACTGTAAACTCAATCATTATAGAATAATTTTTATTGAAATTTTGTACTTAATGATGTTTATAAATATTTATATATTTACAATTGTCAATTGTCATTCTTCTCGAATTTCTCACAAGCAAAATCTTTGCGACTTTCATGTTTTGTCCTTAGACGCTTCAACAAATATGATTAATTGCAAACTTTTTTCTCGCATTTGTCACATGCCTAACCATTACGATTCTCATGGGCTGCCTTTTGGTGGTAAAGCAAACTCGATTTATGTGCAAATTTCTTCTCACACTTGTCGCATGCGTCATCTCTGCGACCCTCGTGGACTGTTTTTTGGTGTCTAAGCAAATGTTGTTTTAGTCTAAATTTCTTCTCGCAAATATCGCATGTATGATTTTGGTGCCCTTCGTGGACTGTTTTTTGGTGATGGAGCATACTCATTTTTTGTGTAAATTTCTTCTCACACTTCTCACATGCAAAATCTTTCCGACCTTCGTGTACTGTCCTTTGGTGTAAGAGTAGAGTAGATTTTAATCCAAATTTCTTCTCGCAATTGTTACATGCAAAATCTTTGCGACCTTCGTGCACTAATTTTTGGTGTTTATTCAAGTGACTTTTACTCCGAAATTTCTTCTCGCACTTGTCACATGTGTAATCTTTGCGACCCTCGTGGACTGTCTTCAAGTGGATGAGCAAATGCATTTTTTGTATAAATTTTGTTTCGCATTTGTCGCAAGCGAAATCTTTTCGACCTTCATGGACTGTCTTTTGGTGTATAAGTAAATTCGATTTTTGTGAACATTTCTTCTCACACTTGTCACATGCGAAATCTTTCCGACCTTCGTGTACCGTCTTTTGATGCATAAGCAAAATCCATTTGTGTCCAAATTTCTTCTCGCACTTGTCGCATCTGTAATCTTTTCGACCTTCGTGGACTGCTATTTGGTGCTTGAGCAAATTGGGTTTTAGTCCAAATTTCTTTTCACACTTGTCACATGCGAAATCTTTGGAACCCTCGTGTACCGTCTTTTGGTGATCAATCAAAGTCGATTTTCGTCCGAATTTCTTCTCGCAACTGTCGCATGCGTAATCTTTGCGACCCTCATGAACTGTTATTACGTGCAAGAGTAAAGTTGATTTACTTTTAAATTTTTTTCCGCAATTTTCACATGAATTGTCTTTGTAGTCTTTGCAAATGAAATTTTTGCGACTTTTGTGGTCTGTCTTCGCGGGAATAAGCAAAGATTCGTTTCTAAATTTTTTCTTGCCTTTGGCATAAGCAAAATCTTTGGGACCCACATGGAATTTCTTTATGTGCAAGAGCAAACTATGTCTGTTTCCAAATCTTTTGGCGCACTTTTCACATAAGTAATCTTTAATAACTTCGTGGATTATTTTTTTGTGTTTGAGTAAAGTTGATTTATTTTCAAATTTTTTCTCACACTTGTTACATGTGAAATCTTTGTGATTTTTGTGTACTAATTTTTGGTGCGTAAGCAAACTAGTTTTCTTCACAAATTTCTTTTCACACCTGTCGCATGCAAAATCTTTGCCTCTTTTGTGATCTGATACTTGGTGTCTACTCAAATAACTTCGAAACTCAAATTTTTTTTCGCATTCGTTACATGCAAAATCTTTGCCTCTTTTGTGATATGATACTTGGTGTCTACTCAAATGACTTCGGAACTCAAATTTCTTCTTGCATTTGTTACAAGCGTAATTTTTTGGATTATTGTGACTAGTGTCTCGATGGGTTTTCATGCTCGATTCTAGTGCATATGCCTCTTGACAAATATCGCCAATGTTTTGTTTTTCTTCTGAAATAACAATGTCGTGTTCACTTGAATTATCTTGAGAGATAATTTCCTCGGATTTTGGCTTACTTTTGTCCATTTTGATGCTTAAAATAAACGATGGATCTTTCTAGTTAGTGCCACGGTAATTAAATGAGTAAAATTTATCTCTATGTAACATCTAGGCTTGTTTAATCAGGAACATTAAAACTAATTTATTTTTACTATAAACATGATCAGTGTTCGAAATCGAACCGTTCATAATCATATTGTTTACAATCGAGACACTGATTTATCTATTTACATAATATGGTTCTTACAATATTTGAGCCAATTTAAAATTCGAACTTGGCAACGATCTCTTGGACGAATGTTATTGACCTATTAAAAACAAGTACTGCAAACAAAGTGTAAAAAAGTACTTTCTTACTAACTCGCTAAACTCCCTCGTACTAATAGTGTTCATGCGCATTACGCACACATTTTAGACATTGTTAAATCAAAAAATTACCTCAAAGTTTTACTGCGCTACTTTTTGTTAATTTAATATAAAAAAATTAAGCATTTAAGAGCTGCTTCAAGTTTCCGAACGCTGCGTCACGGGCCATTCTTAGCCACACACCCTAAATTCTCCCAGAATACATATGTGAAATATGAAGGTTGAAATATCTTTATTCTGGACCTGGATGCATTTTATACAAACAGACACTTCCTATACTTCCTACACATAATGTCTGCGTTTAAGTTTAGTACGTAATAATCGTATCAATTTGATATAAACGTTTATATCGAATCTTTTTAAATTACATAGATTATTTACTTTATTCTCATACGATCTCCAAGATTTGGCTCATACGAACGAAACACATAACATGACTCAACAAATTACCCAAAATGACGTTTCCGAGTGCATTGTAAACGAGCGATCACACTCTAAACTGCGATACAGTCGTAACAGCGAGTGAGAAATAAAGCAAAAAAGAAAAAACACACGTATAAAGTGTTTACTAAAAGTGAAAATTAAGAGCCGAGTCGTATACACTTCTCGTTTGCTATACATGCGCTGCTTATATACGGGGGGGCGGCGCGCGCAGTTATCGCTCGGACATTCCATAAAAGGTCCAGCGCGAACATTTTCTCTCTCCTTTTTTTTTTACTTTTATCTTCTTCTTGACTCGACTATAGCGCAGTATAGATAGCAGTAGTAGTAACTGCCGCGCGAATAAAGCGGCCAATAAAGACGCAATTTTCTCTCGACGCGTACGTGTATATAATACGACTAAAGGAACATTTCTCCGTACATATAATGTACGTACACACACACAGAGCTGCATGGCGCGTCCGAAGCAATACACTTCATGCTGCTGCCCCTCTCTCTCTACTTGTGGCTCAAGCCGCGAGGAGATTTAAATTTTCAAGTCTTGCCCCCACCCCCCGCCCCCGCGTTTAATTAAGCTAACATCGTTTCCGTACGTATGTCGGTGTACAACCTTCCCCGCCCCCCTCTTTAACGGGCGCAACAGCAGCAACTGTATACAGCAAGCGTATATACCGATACTCGTGCTCCATAACGCTGGCTATAGTCTGGCCTACACATACACACCCACCCACAGACACAATGGAGAAATTAATCGTCCGAATTTTATTCATGTTGCAGGTTCATTAACAACATTGCCGAGGCTGCCTCCGTGGCTTATCTGAGGTAAGTATAATACACGGTACAATTTTATCTCGTTTAAATTTTATCGCGTAAAAATAATCGCGCGAGGGCCGTATCTACATCGTATCTTCGTGATTGTTTTTTTCCTTTTTTTTTTTACCAAAGATTCGACGCATAGTAATAGTAAGTACGACGCATCGAGATGCAACTCTACGCATACACATACGAATACACATAATCCCGCTCGGTTTATAGAGAAGTAGCAGCAGTAGTATACAGTTGATCGCAATGCCGATTGAATTCGGGGAATTCGTGGGTGGCGGTGGATCCGCCGCTGTCGGATTTCTAATATGCGCGCCCCTCACGCAATCAATAACCATCGTCGGCCGGGGGGCAGCTGCAGCGCACGTATAGACTTGAACTAGAGCTCCACTGACTACGGAGTGACTGCGATTTTGCGCTGTATATATACGTATATACGTACGAGAGAGAGAGACTCGAGCGAGCGAGCCATTCTATACACTGCAACTCCATTAGTCTCAGGGAGCTTATACACTTTGATGTTAATTATATTCCTCGGCACTTGTGGCGTCCGCCACCGCCACCGCCTCGATGTATATGTGTGCGAGTGTTTGTGTGTTCGTATACGGAATTACGAAGCTCGGGCAATTCCTGGATTTGCTCTCATCACTGCTGCTGCTGCTGCTGCTACCCCCTCCCATCAACCCCCGGTAAATTCCTCAAAACTCCGTACCGTACGTGTATACGTGTGTCGGTGCGTATGTGTGTGTGTACACACGAGACATATGATCACACCTGCTCCTTATACTGACCTAATTATCGGGTCATTACGTAATCCACGCGATGCAGCAGTAGCAGTATGTGTAGCTGCATCGAAACCTTGTGTAAATTCATCAAGAAATTCTCACTCTCTCGACGCGATCTCCCTCGCCGCCGCCGCACATCGACACTTTCTCGATTAATCAACGCCACCCCCGCACACACACACAAACACACACAAACACATATCGCTCATTATATACCCGCGTTTACCTTTGTGCATCAACGCTCGGGATAAAGCTCGACCCGAAGTTCTCGATTATATACGCGTGTGTACGTGTGCGTATAGTTGTCGATTGGATCGCGGATTATACACAGAAGTAGCAGTGGTTGTAGTAGTAGTAGTAAGTACGGCTATATAATTAATGAGACGAGATAAAGAGAGGCGAAGAGCGCGGAGATATAGCTGAAAAACGAGCGCGGAATGTTTTTATACTTGTGCTGTGTAAGCGCAGACTTGCAGAGAAAGAGAGAGCCGCAAAAGTCAACCCTTTGATCATATCGCGCGCGCAGCAGCTTTTGAGTGGGCGAAATAATATTTCTCTCTCTCTCGCGCGCGAGCCGAGGAGAAGTTCTCTCTCTCTCTGACCGACCAGACCCACGCGCGCGCGAGCACTCGAGTTTTCATAATTAAAAGGACGGTTTAATGAAAAAAAATACATCCTAGCCTCCCTCTCTCCGTTGCCCCGCGCCGTGTTCTCTCTCTTCGTCCCTTTGAAATTGTTAATACATATAATATTATATATATATACGTATATCCCTACGAGAGGCCGTGTACTCGCGCGAGCGAGCGACGCGGCGCTCGGGAGTAGATAGTCTGGAAGAGGAAAAATGAGAGAAGTTTAATTAAACTTGAACGAGAATGCACACTTTGAAAATTTGTCCGAAAAAAAAAAAAAAAGTAAAATAAAATTGCAAGTACACGGGGCAAAAATGAATTGGCAATGTCTTATTAAACTTGCACGGCGCAAAGAACGGTATGTAGCGAAAAAAAGAATAGAAAAAAAAAACAGGATAGGAGCATTGTATCCTCGCTGCTGCGTTCCTCGCAGCAGCAGCAGCTTTGACAGTTCATCGATAAATTTTCATAAAACTATCGAGTGACAAATTATATATAGATCTCGGAGCGTGCCGTGCGGCTCGCGCTGTGCGTCACACACACACACACACTCGAACGTGAGAGGATATAGGATATACGCGCGCAAAAAGTAATTAAATCAATACTACACATAGTGCGCTGCGCGCGTGTGTGTTTGTGCAGGAGAAAGAGGATCCGGTTCGCGCGGAGATATTTTTTCAATTTCGCTTTTGTTTAATTGTTTTTGATCATTAAGCTGTGACACGAGCTTGCGAACCCGAGATATATAATACGTATACGTGTAAATTCCGCGCAGTTGAACAAATAATACTTACTCTCTTTATTTCTTTCTTCCTCTCTTTTTTCCTTTTCCTTTTTTTTCCTTTTTTTTTTGATCCACGAGAGATATGCATAATGCATAAGAGCGTTTACCACCGGTTGGGAGTAAACACGCGTCGGTGGCGGCAGGAGATCTTACGGCTAGAGAGAGAGAACTCCGTCCGCATATTATACAGAGCGCGCAACTGCTGTTTTCCTCCGCAAGCTCTGTGTCTGTGTGTCTGTGTGTTGATACTAAAGCATTTCTAGCGCTCTGCTGCTGCTGTTGCTGTCGACACGAATGCTGCACTTTTCACTTTCCTGCGAAGTGTAATCTTCGGAGCTCGTACGCGAGTGCATATAACGTCTGTCTGTCTGTTTGTATGTGTGTATGCACACAAGAGATAAAGGACTTCATCGCGTGAGCTTTTTTCCGAGTAATCGCGAACGAGAAGTAATAAAAAAATTCTCTCCCCCCCCCCCCCCCNCCCCCCCCCCCCCCCCTTTCTTCTTGCAGCGCAGCAAGATGCATTTATACACGTCTGCTTTTTTTTTACTCTCCACGTTATATATCGTGCGCTTTTGAAGATCAAATGGATCGAGCGCGCCCCTCGCTTCCTTCCTTCCGCTGTAAAACGAATCGTCGTAAATGTTTTTGTAATACAATAGGTACAAAATTCTCGGCATGATGCGCTTCTATCCTACTTCGCTGTTTTTCTCTCTCTCTCTCTCTCTCTCATATACGATATGGTATATATATACACAATACGTGTCGCGTGGCGGCAAAATGAATTGGAAATAAATTCGTATACACACACGCTTTTCTTTATATCTCCCGTAAAGTATATATAGTATACACTGCCGCGCACACGACTCGTGGCGCGACAAACGGTGGCTCGCGCAAAAACATATCGTAAAAGATAGAAAAATGAATCTCCCATACTGTGCTGCCGCCCTTACTTTTTTCCTTTCTTTTTTTTTTTTTTGTGTAGATATATGTATATAATATAAAAATGGCTCGCTCCTGAAATCGGCGGGAAAACGATGAAAATAACTGAACCTTAAAAAATCAAAGCGCAATATCACCCGGGAGAGCACCGAGCGCGCGCCCGTTTTCCATCAGCAGACTGCTATATGTATCCCCGAACCGTAGCGACGCGGCGGCTCGTTCTCTCTTGCTCTTTCTTGCCTTTATTTTATTTTATTTTATTTTTTTTTTTCAACTTTCTATTTTTCATCTCTATCTCGCGCGGGCTCTTTCCTCTTTCGTATCGATATAAGTACCAATTCATAATCCTACGGATTTGAGCATCCTTCCATCCTTTTTCTCTCTCTCTTTCTTCGTATTATGGCGCTCGAGTTTGCATCGAGCTTCTTTATCGAAAAAGCACTGATTCGACGCTCGGGAGATTGATAAAGAGCGAGTGCGGAAAATAGTAATAATCATAATAATATACACCGTCTAAAATAAATCTTAAATTTGATGTAGATTCGACGTTAAATCGGACATTGAAATAACTGATATGAAGCTTGATTGCAAAAAATGCATTAAAGTGAAATCACAGTATTTTTAAAAAGGAAAAGTAACCAAAAAAAAACTCAATACTAAACTAATGTTCAATACTGATTTATTTGGTGCAATCTCACTTCTCATCGAATGATGAATGCAATTGTACAATATCATAACTATTTCTATACTATTTTTGACGGCTCAGTGAAGCTCTCCGGATTCTTGCTGTAAATAATTATACAAAATTTTCCAGGAAGCATTGATTGAAATTTTCAATTGCCGTGTTCAGGATTAAAGCCTCTTTTTGAAAATCGGTCTAGAAAAAATGTTATGCAAACGGAAATTTTCACGTAACGGTCGGTAAAAAAAGAAGCTCTGGCTTCACCTTCAATCATTTAATCAATTTTAAAGCCAGCTTCTACCGCTAGATGGCGAGTACTTTTATCTATAAATCTGCAAGTGGCAAAGTAAGAATAATTGTATAAGTAGCAAAAATTATTATCAAAAAGCTTAAGCTGAATACTGAGTGATTGAGATATATTTACAAAAAAAAAGAAGACATTTTAATATATTTTCTTAATTCTTCTTAGCTCCTTCAGGTCTCCTTGGACTTCTTAAAGTGTTAGTCAAATTTGTAACGAGTCTAATAAATTTACGACTCGGAATCATTTACGTTTTATCTTTCACTTTCTTGTTCACGTAACCTGATAAAATAAATGATTTGTTTTTTGATCATTTAAAATTTTTGTCAAAGTGAGCAAGTGGGAATGGAAATCTAAAGAATGCCTCGAAGATAATTGTAAATTACGCTATTGATAACAAATTCAATATTGAACCATCTTTTTATTGCAGTACTGTAGAAAAACCGATACCTTTCATTAACCGTTGTACGATTTCAAACGAATTAGTTGCTATCGATATTTGTGATATAAAATATAAGATCTCCGAATGATATAAAGGCAGAATAAAAAATCTTATGTACTATAAATTCATTGATTATACGCAGAAATAACCATGATGTAATTTTTCATCGTAGACGCTAGATTCTGAATCCTGTCTTAAAAAAACTATGGATTATTTAAAATAATCTGACACGTCCATTGATTGTTAAAATTTTTCCAACCAATTTAAATTATAAAATATCTTAATTTACGGTTGAAACTGTAACTTTTTCCACTACTAATCTTAATAGTTTAAAAATCCGAGAAAAAAGTCAGGAAAAAGTCTGGCAACATTTTTTCTCTGACAAAAATGTTTGGTCAAGGAAGTGTGGTGTTGTTGCATACGCGAGACTTAAGTCAGATGATATGCCAGACTTCTTATACAACTTTTTGCCAGACTTTTTTTTACACGGGAAAGAATTTAATAATCCATTTAGCTTGATACTACACACACAATTTCGATTCTTCTACGCGAAGGAAAAAACTTCCTTCGCTTTTACATTAATTTTAATGTAAATATTTTCAACAATTCAAACGTGCACGATTGTCGTCCTATCGAAAAGCACTAAACCATTATCAGAGCTCTATATATCTCAGAAGGAGACAGAGAGATAGAGCAAAAAGGAAACATACACATACACACAGAGACAGCTGCGCGAGCTGACGTTTCAATCCCGGTAAGAGATTTAACCACTGCCTTTTGGCCAATTTGTTATTTATGTGCGCTCGCGTGCGGCCAACACGGCTGCGGCAGTATTGTCGAAGAGCTACCCTTTATATATTGATTACCATTGGCCGTCGGGGATTCTCTTGGCTCTTATACGTCGTCGTCGTCGTCGTCGACGTCTTCGTCTTTAATATTTGATCAACGACGAGTTTAAGTCTTAAGACGTTCGTGCGCTCGGTTTCGCCGAGAAGCTTAGGCAGAAAAGGGACGGTCTCGCGCGCGCGCGCACGACATTACCTCCTATATCTGTATATCTTGGGTGAAATGATTTCACGCTGTACTGCGCGAGTTGCTTCGCGCTGCGCGGCAATCGGATTTCGCTCGCTGTGTATATGCATCGTGTGATCTATGCGCGACCCGCACCGATAATCTTTGTAATGGAAATTTTTTTCGTTAAAAGGATACGCCGCGGCGTTGAAAAGCTCTCGCGATCCTCCTTCATCGGAGTACCGCAGCAGCTTTTAATTGAAAGATTTTTTTAGCCCCCTATTATATACAACTCTGCTCAAGGATTTCGGGCGGGAAAAAAAATCGGTGCGCGCAATGTTTGCGCGTTCGCGTAGCAGCTGAGTATCGATACCATTACAGCCGCAAACAACTTGTAAAAAGAAGGAGAAAAATACTATCGAAAAACGAAGCTCGCGACGATATATATACAACACACACACATTCAATTAAAACTTGATCAAGGTTTTTTTTTCTCTCTCTCATTGATTCGCGAAAACTCTTTTATCTGCGAACGCGCTATATATGTATATATATACGTGTAATACGAAAATTCGAAGAAAGGAGGAAGAAAAAAGAAACAAGCTTCGGAGAGTTTATACCGAGAGTTGCAAGTTTTTTTTTTCTTTATTTATTTATTTTTTTGTATACTTGCGAGCTAACGGCAAAAGAAACTGTGCCAGTGTATATAGATTTTGTTGAAGAGCTAATTTGTCGTTTTCTTTAGCGGTTGGAGAGTTTACTTGGTAGTATCGGGAAAATTTTTATACATATACATCGCCCGTCGACAATTCAATTATGCCCTTGATGAAAAAAAAAGGGTCGACAAATTTTGCGGCAGTAACTAAGTTCTCTCTATCTCCCTCTCTCTCTCTCTCATGCAGATTAATCCATATAGTTTTCCTAGGAAGCAGCACGAAGTAGAAAATTTGGCGGGTAGAAAGAGAGTAAGAGAGAGAGAGATGATCTCTTATACGCGTAGTCCTTATACATAAAGCCATCGTTGCGCTGGTGTACGTTGGCATATGGCCTTCGCCGTCGTCGTCCCCAATCAGTGCAAAGTTTCAAACATAAATATTTGTCCAAGCCGAAGCTCTTGCCACTTACAAGCTCTGCCCTTATATATAGCTTTTGGCCTTTACGAACTTATACACGCTTATATACATACACGTGGTCACGAATCTCTCTCTCTCTCTCATATTGTGCGAGTTAAAGCGCGAGTGTCGTATAGCGCGCGCGCACACACACACATTGTATATAGGTATACACGCCCCCGCACGAGCAGCAGCTCCTGCTGGTGCGACTCTCTCAACGAACGAATGAATGAATTCCGCGTATACTGCGCGGCATTATACGCGCAACACAATGATTTGTTCACTTTGGTATAGACTATTGTTCGCTATATTATTATATTATATTATGCTCGGCAGTTTGCGCGCGTAAATTTCGGAACTTTCGGCCGCTACATATATAACATATTTCGCTCGAGAAAAGTTACATTACGTAAATGTATTTCGAGATTATTCGATGCGAGGAGGAGAAGGAGGAGGAAACAAATCGTAAAAGAATATTTATACCGACGATCTCAACGTGTGCGCATGTGTATGTGTGTGTGTACGTGTAAACGGGAGAAGGAGGAGCCGAGGCAAGTTTTTCCGCTTGTCGAGCGCGCGTTTGAAAAATGAGCTTAGCGAGGAGCCAAGTATGGCTTTGATGATGGATGACCGTGACGCGTGATCGACGTTATATAGCTGCGCCGCTCGCGAATACGAAGGAGGAAGGGAGAGAGTTAATATTCGATACATATCGAATCGTTCGGGCTCTCGTTTAAAATAATACAAAATTAAATATTTAAGATTGTGAAATGTTAAAATAGGAAGTATTTAAATGTCTATAATAGGCAAATGAGAAATGTACAAACAAATGCTATCGAATGATTTCAATGAAACATGAAGTGATCAAATGCAAAGTAGGTTTTATTTCAACGTATTAATGATAAAAATAAACAATTGACAATAAGTTTGAGCAGCAGATGTGTCGACCAAAATTTATCGAACGATTCAAAAATTTGTACATTTTTTCTCATACATAATTTTTCTTTTTGATTAAACGTTTTTCATAATTTATGTCGGTACTTGTATTATATTTCGAAACTTCCTTTATTTTATTTCTATCCTAGATTTAATTACCAACAAATATAAGTACGAGTCGAATACGATTTTAGTTGAAAAAAATCTTTCGTCATTCAATTAACAAAGAATACGATACACAGAGGTATAATATAATTGACATATATAATTGATTTTGGGAGGCCGGTCAAAATAATTCCAGATTTTCTGATAAACAGTTACTTGGAAAAAAAATTCAGCTATTAAATAGGATGTTGAAAGTTCGTTTTTTGAAAACAACGGTATATCAAAGAACAAATTCACGCGAAACCGTATTGATATTTTAATTCGTGTTTGAAAGAATAATAAAAGATTTTTACAGTGACGACCAAATCGACGTGCCAGGGCTGAAAGATGCCGCTTCACCATTTGGTATTTCTGCGTTTGAAGCTTCAACTTTACTATTATTTTCATTCCAGCGACAGATTCTGGAATAGCATCCAATTTTACTTCTAAAACATGAAACATGAATATGGTGTAACTTCGAACGCAGAAAAAACCATCCTTCAGAATCGAGCGGGAAATGACATCTTTCTACTCGGAGCGCGACATGGCATTTTTCTTGTCTGCTCAGTGAAGTAGCATCTTTCAGTACTGGCACGTCGAAATAAATAACAGTTTAAAAAGCTTCATTGTTCATGACAATGATTGTCTAAAATTACATAGCGGATATTTTAAATAAATTCCATATTTCTAAGATTTGCTTTCCATATGTACTGCATTAATGTGATTTTCGAGACGCTTCTCGGTACTAAATGACTTGTGACAAGTCTTACATTCAAATTTTCTCCGTTCATGAGTTGATTTTACGTGATATTTGAGTACACTCTGGTATCCAAATGATTCGTGACAAATATCACACTCGAAGGGTTTGATTTTATTATGTACTGTACTTATGTGAATTTTGAGATAACCTTTTTGTCCAAATGACTTGTGACAAGTATCACACTCAAAGGGTTTGCTCTGATTATGTACTGAATTTATGTGAAATGTGAGGGTACCTTTTTCTGCAAATGATTTGTGACAAATCTCACACTCAAAAGGTTTGCTCTGATTATGTACTGAATTTATGTGAGATGTGAGGTTACCTTTTACTGAAAATGATTTTTGACAAACGTCACATTCAAAGGGTTTCCTCTGCAAATGTACTATATTTACATGTCTAGTGAGCTGAAATTTTCGTCCAAATGATTTGTGACAAATCTCACACTCAAAGGGTTTGCTCTGATTATGTACTGAATTTATGTGAAATGTGAGGGTACCTTTTTCTGCAAATGATTTTTGACAAATGTCACACTCAAAGGGTTTCCTCCGCAAATGTACTATATTTACATGTCTAGTGAGCTTATCTTTTTGTCCAAATGATTTGTGACAAATCTCACACTCAAAGGGTTTTCTCCGATTATGTACTGTATTTACATGGTTAGTGAGGTGATCGTTTCGTCCAAATGATTTGTGACAAATCTCACACTCAAAGGGTTTGCTCTGATTATGTACTGAATTTATGTGAGATGTGAGGTTACCTTTTATTCCAAATGATTTGTGACAAATCTCACACTCAAAAGGTTTGCTCCGATTATGTACTGTGCTTGTATGTCTATTTAGATCACTCTTGTATGAAAATGATTTGTGACAAATGTTACACTGGAAGGGTTTGTTTTTATCATGTACTTGATTCACGTGCCTTTTAAGTGCATATAGGGATCCAAACGATTTGTGACAAATTTCACATTCAAGAGATCTACTGCCCTTGTGTGTCGTTTTCATTTGTCGGGCTGAAGTCGCTTCTTCTCTGGTAAATTTACGATTACTATCGTAATTGAATTCTTTTTTAATTAAAATTGTAAGCTTCTTTCCATTCGAGTCATTTGTCGGATCTTCTTCCTTTACAGTAGGTTGGCAGATGGTCGTCAATGAGGGCTTATGTTCCTGTTTTACCAATACGCTCTCGCAATCTATCAGAATATCCTCATCTTCCTTCTGCTGCGACGAAATACAGTCATTGGTGGGATTTGCCTAAAATTAAAATTATGTTATCGTTTTTTTATGGAGCAAATCTGATCATAATTTCAAAAGATAGATCTTACCGATGATTCATCAAAGTTTTCGGTTTTGACCGAGACCCCCGGATCGACACTCTCGTTGGCAACATCTTCCCAATTGTCACGAGGCTCCTCTTTAATGCTAAAGAAACGATCGTTTAAAAATATATCTTTGGCAAGCATGAAAAAGTGTATACCTAACTAAATCCTTTCTGCTTTCCATCGCTTCGTTACTATAATTCATCTTGAAATTATTCAAAATTAGATGCCTCGAGTAGCCAACACCGTATCTTATTTTCACCAACAAACGTGTACGGATATTATTTGTAAACACTTCTTACAGCAGGAAACGATCAATAGCGACTGAGCGTAGACAGTTTTGTACAACGATGAGTTGTATAACGATGAGTTTTTGCCAACTCGGTAAGAAACCAATCGATACTAACTCGCATAGATAGATAACACTAGCCGTTCTATGCTCTTTTTGATACGAATGATACCAATATTCTTGGATCAAAGCAAACTTCTAGCAATCCGAATACGTGAAAAGTTTTTTCGCCTCCTTTTTAAGGTAGTTCCCTCAGACCTGACCGACAAATTTGGGCATATGTCTAGAAAAAATCTGAAAAAATTCATACGCTTTCCTTGGCAAATTCTAAGCCTTTTTTGTTCTTTTAAAATTTTTCGTAGAGTTGATACTTATTGAGATAAAAAATCGCAAAGATTCATTGCTTAAAATTATTGAAATTTGAATCGTTTATAGCTCGTGAACAATAGATTTTAGAGAAAATTTGCAAGAGCACTTTTTTGTTTAAAATGACCCTAAAAACCTTAAAGAGTTGGTTTCAGGTCAAAAAGTTTAAATTTTTATTTTTGTAATGTTTTTACATTAACTTTTCTCAAAAACTGTTTGGTCAAGTTTTTCCAGTTTTTGAGCTATGTTTCAGTACATACTGAACAATCATCTCCTAGTTTTTGAAAAGATTTTATCGATGCGTTTTTTTATAATCACACAAAATAGCGTCTTTTCGACACACTAGCATAGGGATCCCATGTTAAAGTATTGAACTTCGATTAATTATATTTCGGAAATGGTTTGGTTAAAGTTCCTGAAATTTCTCACACATATGAAAAGCATTGTCAATAATATGTGGTTAAAATTTCAAGACCCTTTATCGATAGTCATTTTTTTGAGGGAACTACCTTAAAATTCGAGACTCGAGACTCGATTTGCAGCATAAATGAGCTTAGACTTGCGTACGTGTGTAGTATACGTCATACCAATTTATGGAGAGGAATGATTCTTATTTCCCTCATAAATAAATATCATTACAAGGAGTAGTGAGAGTTATATAATATTGGGTGGGGAAAATTTTGGCGTTAAAATTTTATGAATTTATGAAAAATTAAAAATGTTTACGCAGCGGATGTAATTTGTACTGTTTTTGTGCTGAAAACTTTTTTAGAGCAAATAATGGTATATGAAATGAGAAAATTTTCAAGCTTTCACTCATGGCAAAATTTTCAAGTTTTCAATCATGATAATTTGAGAGTTTTTATTTTGATGTTTGTCAGTATTTGAATTTTAAAATCGATGCCAATTTTTTCAAAAAATTAAATTATTTTCATGGTAAGGAAAATTTGCTAAATTGGAAAATAAGGAAGTTTTATTAGACCATAAAACTCAGTGTTAGATAAAAAGGCTTGTGGCAGAAATTAAGCTAAAGACTTATCACAGTCTGTACTAAAATATGAAGCAAAGCACACTTTTAAAAAGTATGCTTTGCATTTGCCTGTAAATGTTATATTCAGTGCATATTTTGCGGCAATCTTCTAATATAGGCTGACTAATTTATCATTGTGTGATATATCAGCAATAACAATCATTTAGCCAATGTGCTTTGATGTGCATGACTGAATAAAGTTTCTCTTATACAATAGACGCTAAGTAAGATATTTCAGTTTATTTTTTAAATTCAACACGATGCTTTCATTTTGTAACTTAAAGTTTACGATTCATATCATTATTAATTACATTCTTAACTATATGTTAACTGTCTAAAATTTTTATTTTATACATAATGTTAATTGTGCACACTTACAAAAATATTTCAACATTGTTAATAATTCTTCGTGTATTACCTTGCTTTGCCTAGAAAATAAAATAAAGAAAAAGATTCAAAGAAAACTATTATTTACAGAATTTAGACAATAATTGATGAAAATACCTTTGCTAACGGCATCATGCGTTTGGGCCTCGTTGTTTCATTTATGCAATGGTTTTTGCTGCCGAGCATATGTTCTTTATAATGTCTTCACAAGATGAATCCTCTAATGACACGGCAAATGCCTTGGCCCATCGGCGGCAAAATCCATTCAACATAATTTCGAAGATGTATGCCGAGCACGTCTGGCCGAGAGGTTCTGTTAGTGAACGATAACTGGACTTCTGCACGAACTTGAAGTACTCCTTATAAGTGACTAATTTCGTCGCCTGTTCCGCTGGCAGACGAACGAAGTCGTAGAGCGACAGGCTCGGCTTCATCTTCAACTCCTTCGCCTTGATCACGAAGTCTGCGTTGCTGAGCCAATATTCAATACTGAACTTGTTGAACCATTCGTGCTTTGATAAAAGTTTAACGATCGTCAGCACGTCACTTCGGTTCGGTGCGTATGCGTATCCTCGTCTCTCAAGGTGCTCGACGATCATCATAATCAGAGAAGCTACTTCCAGCTTCGTACTGTGCCCTTTGCTCGTGACAGTCGCGAGCCGCTCGTTTAATTGACTCTCCGCGGGGAAAGCGAAGTCGGCCAGATCGGCGCCGTGATCCAACAGCAGCTTGACCGAATCCGGGGCGAGATTCGCCACGGCTATTTGCAGCGATTTCTGCCCCGACCTACTCGTGGAATTGGGATTGGCGCCGCGTCTCAGCAGCACCTCGACCACCTTCTTGTGTTCGTGCTTGAGAGCCAAGTGTAAGGGCGGATCGTCGGAAAGCGGACAGTTGGGATCCTGGCCTGCCTCGAGAAACTTCTCGACGATTTTTTCGTAGGCGAACGCGCAAGTCGCGTGAAAGTGCGTCAGGCCATCGGCGGAATCGTCCTAGTTCGCGTTGAAACTGTCGTATATTTTGAAGAGGAGAGGAGCGACGAGGTTGTAACCGTTTTTAGCCGCGAAATGAATCGCCGTGCTACGACGCAGTATCGGTTTGCCGTCGTTGTCAATTTGAGTCTTGTCCTTGTAACCGGTCTTCATATCCTCTTTTTTCGAGACGATGGACGACCGCCACGGCACCGGACGCTAGTTTCAATTTTAAATCGATCCTACTATTGACCGCTTCGAATGCCTCGCCGAAGTAACTCACGGTGGGAAAAACGAAGCTCGACAGATCGGCGCCGCGATTCAACAGTATCTCGACCGCGTCGGGCAAGAGACTCGCCGGGGCCCATCGAAGGGGTGTCCGACCCAACTTGTCTTTTGCGTCGATCTCTATCGTTAGATTATTTGCATCGATGATCTCGAAAAATGTCTTTATCCATTGAACATTTTCACACTTCTTGCAAATTAAGTGCAAAGGTGTCAATCCCTCCTTATATGCGAAATTCATATTGGCGCCACGATTCAAAAATACATCGACAACATCTGGACTGAGACTCGCTACAGCTAATTGAATAGGTGTACGACCCAACTTGTCCTTCGCGTCGATCTGTATCGTTAGATGATTCGCATCGGTGATTTCGAAAAATGTCTTCATCAATCGAGAATTGAAATTCTCGCTAATTATGTGCGAAGGTGTCAATCCCTCCTTATTGGCCGAATTCGGGTCGGCACCGTGTCTCAGCAGCAACTCCATCAGCTTCTTGACCCGAAAGTCCTGATTCAGAACCAAGTGTAGTGGCGAGTCACCTGTTTCTGGTACGATGCAATTGGGATCCTGTCCGAGCTCGAGGAATTCCTTAACTACATCGTCGAGGCCGTACTTGCAGACCACGTGGAAATGTGTGTATCCAGATTCGTCGGTGTAATTCTAATTAAATCTGTTGTATATTTTGAATAAATCATGGACGATGCAGAATAATTCAAGTCCATCAGCACGATGTAGTGCAGTGGTTCGACGCAGTGACGACGGCTTGCCAACTCGGCTTTAACTCGGGCTCGTCCCTGCAACCGTTGCGGACCACAAAGTTGATTAATTCTTCCTTCCTCTTTTTTACGGCCTCCAAGAGTAAATAATCGATTTCTTCGCCTCGAAAAAAGTCTCGTAAATTCGGAAGGTTGCCTTTCCAATCTTGCAGCAACAGTGTAAGACGGAAGTAAAATGAATATCTGTCCTGTTCGTTCTCTCAATTAAACTCTTCTTGTAAACTCTTCAGTTTTGCCAAATAGACTTGGCTTAACTCTTCCATGTCTTCGGCATCCGTTGACGTTTCAAAGAAACGATGGGTGAACATCGTTATACTGATGCTATATTGATCGTTATCAATGATTAAACCGCCCACACAAATTTACAATCCCTGATGATTTTACCACTTGTGATCCTTACAAGATCATATCGTGTTCTGAACAAAACTAAAATTACTACTTGCGTCTTTCTCTTATACCCGTCACGTTCCCGAAATGAGTAGAGCCAAGCGCCTGAGCAATCATGTAAACACAACACAACACCATGTGTAACGTTTTGAGTTGACTAACGTTTGATATTTATTTTTTTGCGGAATTAATTCCATGCTGAATCTGACGCTTTTTTCATCGGTCAGCGATGCAGGACGGCGCTGCGCACTGGCCAATTTATGCGAATGGCGCGTAATTGTCACTCAACTGGAATAGATTCGAAGCTATTCGAACTTGCTGTTCATTCAAGCTCAAGTTAGGCTAAAGACATTCGCTTTTGATGATTTTCGTAATTTTTCTACGATAAAATAGGTTGCAGTTCAAACTATCAAGGATCAACACTCCGTTATGATATTTCATTCGAAGCAACGTGAAAGTATAAGAAAAACTAAAACATGAAGTGATCAAATGCAAAGTAGGTTTTATTTCAACGTATTAATGATAAAAATAAACAATTGACAATAAGTTTGAGCAGCAGATATGTAGACCAAAATTTATCGAACGATTCAAAAATTTGTACATTTTTTCTGTTACATAATTTTTCTTTTTGATTAAACATTTTTCATAATTATACTTGTATTATATTTCGAAACTTTCTTTATTTTATTTCTATACTAGATTTAATTATCAACGAATATAAGTACGAGTCAAATACGATTTTAGTTCAGAAAAATCTTTAGTCATTTAATTAACAAAGAATACGCTACACAGAGGTATAATATAATTGATATATATAATTGATTTTGGGAGGCTGGTCAAAATAATTCAAGATTTTCTGATAAACAGTTACTTGGAAAAAAAATTCAGCTATTAAATAGGATGTTGAAAGTTCGTTTTTTGAAAACAACGGTATTTCAAAGAACAAATTCACGCGAAACCGTATTGATATTTTAATTCGTGTTTGAAAGAATAATAAAAGATTTTTACAGTGACGACCAAATCGACGTGCCAGGGCTGAAAGATGCCGCTTCGGCATTCGGTATTTCTGCGTTTGAAGCTTCAACTTTAACTATTATTTTTATTCCAGCGACAGATTCTGGAATAGCATCCAATTTTACTTCTAAAACATGAAACATGAATATGGTGTAACTTCGAACGCAGAAAAAACCATCCTTCAGAATCGAGCGGGAAATGGCATCTTTCTACCCGGAGCGCGACATGGCATTTTTCTTGTCTGCTCAGTGAAGTGGCATCTTTCAGCACTGGCACGTCGAAATGAATAACAGTTTAAAAAGCTTCATTGTTCATGACAATGATTGTCTAAAATTACATAGCGGATATTTTAAATAAATTCCATATTTCTAAGATTTGCTTTCCTTATGTACTGTATTAATGTGATTTTCGAGACTCTTCTTGGTACTAAATGACTTGTGACAAGTCTTACATTCAAATTTTCTCCGTTCATGAGTTGATTTTAAGTGATATTTGAGTACACTCTGGTATCCAAATGATTCGTGACAAATATCACACTCAAAAGGTTTCCTACTCATATGTACTGCACTCATATGTGTTTCGAGGCTGATTTTGTATCCAAATGATTTGTGACAAGTATCACACTCAAAGGGTTTGCTCTGATTATGTACTGATTTTATGTGAAATGTGAGGTTACTTTTTACTGAAAATGATTTTTGACAAATGTCACACTCAAAGGGTTTCCTCCGCAAATGTACTGCAGTCGTGTGAAATTTGAGGATTTGTTTTTGTCCAAATGATTTGTGACAAATCTCACACTCAAAAGGTTTGCTCCGATTATGTACTGTATTTACATGTCTAGTAAGGTGATGTTTTAGTCCAAATGATTTGTGACAAATCTCACACTCAAAGGGTTTGCTCTGATTATGTACTGAATTTATGTGAAATGTGAGGTTACCTTTTACTGCAAATGATTTGTGACAAATCTCACACTCAAAGGGTTTGCTCTGATTATGTAAAGTATCTACATGTGTAGTGAGGGAATATTTTCGTCCAAATGATTTGTGACAAATCTCACACTCAAAAGGTTTGCTACGATCGTGTACTGTCCTTGTATGTCTATTTAGATCACCCTTGTCTGAAAATGATTTGTGACAAATGTTACACTGGAAGGGTTTGTTTTTATCATGTACTTGATTCACGTGCCTTTTAAGTTTATATAGGGATCTAAACGATTTGTGACAAATTTCACATTCAAGAGGTCTACTGCCCTTGTGTGTCGTTTTCATTTGTCGGGCTGAAGTCGCTTCTTCTCTGGTAAATTTACGATTACTATCGTAATTGAATTCTTTTTTAATTAAAATTGTAAGCTTCTTTCCATTCGAGTCATTTGCTGGATTTTCTTCCTTTACAGTAGGTTGGCAGATGGTCGTCAATAAGGGCTTATGTTCCTGTTTTACCAATACGCTCTCGCAATCTATCAGAATATCCTCATCTTCCTTCTGCTGCGACGAAATACAGTCATTGGTGGGATTTGCCTAAAATTAAAATTGTGTTATAGTTTTTTTATGGAGCAAATCAGAACATAATTTTAAAAGATAGATCTTACCGATGATTCATTCGTCGATGATTCATCAGAGTTTTCGGTTTTGCAAATTTCTAATTCATGTGATCCATCGTCCTTATTCGTCGTTTCTATTTGTCTTGTTGAACTCGATTCTTCTCCCACCGTAAATTGACTGTTATTATCGCAATCGGATCCTTTTTTATTTAAAATTGTAAGCCTCTTTCCATTCGAGTCATTTGTCGGATCTTCTTCCTTTACAGTAGGTTGGCAGATGGTCGTCAATGAGGGCTTATGTTCCTGTTTTACCAATACGCTCTCGCAATCTATCAGAATATCCTCATCTTCCTTCTGCTGCGACGAAATACAGTCATTGGTGGGATTTGCCTAAAATTAAAATTGTGTTATAGTTTTTTTATGGAGCAAATCTGATCATAATTTCAAAAGATAGATCTTACCGATGATTCATCAGAGTTTTCGGTTTTGACCGAGACCCCCGGATCGACACTCTCGTTGGCAACATCTTCCCAATTGTCACGAGGCTCCTCTTTAATGCTAAAGAAACGATCGTTTAAAAATATATCTTTGGCAAGCATGAAAAAGTGTATACCTAACTAAATCCTTTCTGCTTTCCATCGCTTCGTTACTATAATTTATCTTAAAATTATTCAAAATTAGATGCCTCGAGTAGCCAACCTCGTATCTTATTTTCACCAATAAACGTGAACGGATATTATTTGTAAACACTTCTTACAGCAGGAAACGATTAATAGCGACTGAGCGTAGACAGTTTTGTACAACGATGAGTTCTTACCAACTCGATAAGAAACCAATCGATACTAACTCGCATAGATAGATAACACTAGCCGTTCTATGCTCTTTTTGATACGAATGATACCAATATTCTTGGATCAAAGCAAACTTCTAGCAATCCGAATACGTGAATAGATTTTCCGCTTCTTTTTTAAAATTCAAGACTCGAGACTCGATTTGCAGCATAAATGGGCTTAAACTTGCGCACGTGTGTAGTATACGTCATACCAATTTATGAAAAGGAATGATTCTCATTTCCCTTATAAATAAATATCATTACAAGGAGTAGTGAGAGATATATAATATTGGGTGGGGAAAATTTGAAAGTAAGTGCCGTTACGAAAATCAATTTCTTCCTCTCTTTGATTTCTTATTTCGCGAGCTACGATGCATTATAATTAGTGTAATATTGATACTATTTAATATTGATACTATTTAATACTGTTGAAGTGATGTACGATCGAATCAACGGAATAATGAACCGAGTCAATATTTTTTAAAACAATTATCTAAATCCGACCCATTGTTTTTATCCTATATTTGAGAAGGAGTTATTCATTTCATTAATAACTTTTACATTTTAAAATCTTTTTGCTTTCAAAAAAATGTGTGTGCATTGGGTTTTTACAACATTTAATTCTTTTAATTATTGTTCAAGATTAAAAGTTTCAAAAAATCGAATAACCTAAAATTACATTGACTTTTTATTCATTTTCTCAATTATAAGTGTGACAACTCCATCGTTTGTTTCGTTTTTAGTTGAACCAAAAAAGCATATCCTCGATATTTTAGCAAAAATATCTGTTTTTCAAATTCTTTAGGACCACCTTAAATTAACGCCGAAAAAAACTGATTTAAACTTAGAGTATATCATAATAAAATTCGAAAACAATGTATAGATGAGCGTTTGAAACTTTTATGTTAAGCTTAATTTTATTTGATATACCATTAAATAATAACCATAAAAAGTTATGAATCAATAAGATAATTTTTTTATTAAAGAGTCTGAATGAAAAAGAAAATAAAAAACTTTGCGAACTGTATCAAGTATTATTTCGTGTTAATAGTTATACCGTAATAATTATCGCCACTGTAATAAACATTAAAATCGTAATACTACATTATCGTTTTGAAAAAAAATCCAGAGGTTTTGAGTAAAGAGCATTAATTATTCTTTTCATGATAGTCATTGAATTGCAAAATATAATCGATAAACTTTGAGAATAAGAACAAAAAAATCGATGAAACACTGAACTGAACGACTCATGGTAATACAAATAAATAAAAACTATCACAAAAATAAATATTTCAATTTTTCATTAGCGAGGCTGTAATTTAATGATTTCATAAATCAAAGTCTGTATTAATTTTTTCAATTATTAATTTATTTTGACATGGAAAATCTGCAATCATCACATAAAACAATGTGTAAATATCAAAAGTATGCTATTCTCACAGATTAGTTTTATTGTAACATTCTCATTGTTAAAAACTTAAGACTATAGAAAATCATCTGACAGTCAACAACAACAAAATTTATTTGCTATTAGTGTTTATAATCATGTTTTTTTTGCATTTTGGAGTGCTTAAATGCGCACGTCTTGCATCGAAAGCTTTATGGCATATACCGAGTCTTGGACTGAAACAAAGATGTACACATTAAGTTTATGACATACAGCGAGAAGTGAAGTTTTTAAACAAGCATGATAATTCATAGCTTCACGCTTTTAGTAGACTGAAGTTTTACCATATCAATTAAGAATTAGTAACTGAGAAACGAGCTCGCGCAGGCTGATTTGTCAATTTAACATTGCTTATTAACGGCTAGCCATATATAATTTTTTGTCCTAATAGATCGTCTAGCCTATTTTCTGCATATATGCCAGAGGTATTTATAGCTTACAGGTTTTGCGTTAGTAAAATGTTATCCAAATGTTATGGATTGCTTTAATGATGTATAATAATTTTTTTTTTTTTTTAAATAATAAACTCAAACTGTTGTAATTGTTTTCAATTATTCAGTTAGCACCAATTTTTCAATTTCTCGAACTTGTCAACTAGAAAAAAAGTTAATAAAAAATGTTAAATCAGTAAGAATATTATAAAAAATAAAAGAAGTGTGAAAATATATTACCATAAACAGCATGCGTTTAGTTTTGTTCTTGTAACATCTCTTTGTATGCAGTGCACATCATCAACACATCATCGTTCGAGAGCAGATCTATGATTTTTTCACAGCAGAGAATTGGTAGCTTATGGTGTGTCCGCATCAACAAAAATTCCAGCCCCCATCGCCGGAAAAATCTCCTTGACAATATCATAGATTTATGCTCGTTACAGGACGGTTCTGTTGACTCGTCATCAGCCGCACACACCTTACAGTATCTGTTAACAGTGTTCTTTCCAATGCGTTTGAAAAATTTCATAATTATCAAGGCTTCGCTCAGACCAATTTCAAACCCGTTTTTCTTCAAGCACTCGACGATAGCCAGCGGATCAGAGACAAGTCTCGGCGCATACCCGAAGTAGTTGAGTGGATACATCGCGGCGAAGTAAGTTTGGTTGGGAAAAACGAAGCTTGACAGATCAGCCCCTCGTTCCAACAGGATAACAACCACATTCTTTAAAAGATTCGCCACTGCCCATTGAAGGGGTGTCCGGCCCAAATTGTCCACAGCATTCATTGGCACCGGCTGATTGACTTCTTCGTTGATGTTAAAAAATATCTTCGCCAAGTCGTCGTCGCGGTATCTCTTGCAAATTATGTGCAGCGAAGTCGATCCGTCCTTGTCGACCACATTTGAGTTGGCACCTCTTTTGATCAGCAATTCGACAATGAGCCTCAAGCCATGATGGAGAGCCCAGTGCAGCGGTGTCCGACCACATTTGTCCTGGACGTTGAGTATAATCTGCTGATGTTTTGCATCATTGATGTCAAAGAATATCTTCGCCAAGTTATCGGCGTTTTGTCGCTTGCAAATAACATGCAAAGGAGTCGATCCATTTGCATCGGGAGAATTTGGAGCGGCGCCGTTTTCCAGCAGCCAGCGGACAACGACGTGCTGGCCACTGCTGTGTACCAGAGCATAGTGTAGCGGTGTCCGACCCCGCTTGTCCACGGCGTCGCACTCATATTTATTTATAATGTTGTAGCTACTGAATATCCTTAACGAGCAATCGTTATCATGTTCTTTAATTTTGCAAAAAATGTGCAGAGGAGTTTCTCCTTTGTGATTGGCCAAATGACAGTTGGCGCCGCTTCTCAGTAGCAATTCGAATACCTGCTTGCCGCTGGCCAGAGCCAAGTGCAGCGGCGAATCACCCGTTACTCGCCACACGGAATTGGGATTTTGCCCGAGCTCGAGAAATTTTCTAGTAGCCCTGTAACAGCCGAACTCACAGGCCGCGTGAAAATGCGTGTATCCGGCTTCGTCGGTGTAATTCGCGTCGAATCTGTCGTAGAATCGAAACAGTTTGCGTACGATCGGTCTGTATTCGAGTCTGGCCGCACGATGCACCGGTGTGGTGCGACGCAACGATGGCGCGCCGTCTTCGTCCAGCACGTCCGGCTCGTCCTTGTAGCCGGCGCGAGCCATGAACCTCATCAGTGGATATATCGAAGAAGTATCGTAGACATCTGACATTCTGTCCAGGAGCTCGATGAGAAACCAATCCATCTCTTTGCTACGAAAGATGTCTCGAAAATCTGGTAGTGGGCCCTTCCAATTTTTGATTAGGGATGTAAGTTGACGGAGAAGTTTGCGCCGCTCTTCTTTATTCTTCCAATCGGCCTCTTCTCGCATTGTTTTCAATTTTTTCCACTCATCTTGGGACCTTTTCGTGCCGTTATTGAATGAGAAGTCGTTTCTGCCGGTTCCGAGTTTTTTATAATACGAATCCTCACTGTCACAGCTTTCATAAAAATCATCTTCGGATTCGCTCATCGTTATACGCACACTTGCACTATAATCACTGTCTACAGACGATGCGATTTTGCGTCGTTTACACTGCGGCGTCCTATATAGTTTGTAACTGAACTGGACGAATCGACTTGTGGCGCTGTACTACTGATCGCGCGTTGTACTCAATCACACAAAAGTACACTAGATCAGATTTCTTTTAAAATGAGTCACCGATAGTTACTGCAGTCGATGTGATCCTTCTTTGTTGTTTGCGCTCTACAGCGTCGTAACGACGGGCAACTGCGAACTATACACTTCTCGCACGGGAATCACTGGCATCGGACGACGCGATGCTTCTTTGATTTACTCGTAAAGGCGGCGTCGTAAGCGTAACGCGCATCTGAACTGCGCGACTCGACGTGTGGCTCGGCACTGCCAGCTTCGCAGCGCAGTCCTCCGCGATATGGTACGACCGCAATATTATTACGTTATCGAGATTCGAGACGAATTCGATTGAGTCACGTCTGGGCAATATTAGTCCAATCAATGAAAATCTGTCCCTATGTTAAAAAAAAAAAATTCGCAACCAGAATTTTACGACGGATTCTTATTTTGGGTACCCTAAACAACTAATTTTCATAAAATGCCACTGTTTTTTGTTCCTGCGTTTTTGTTTATAAGCCTTTAAAAATGCAAAAAAGCATATTATATTTTTTAACTCGTAAAGTATAAGTTTTACGATAAAATGTTTCAAACAAAAGTTGTAGGCATTTTCAAGACCTTTATTCTGGTATTTTTTTCATATTTTTTCGTCCATTTGTTTATTCTCTAGGTCGAAAAAACCTCTAAAAGTGGCCGTTTTTACAATTGTTTATAATTATTTATTAAAACGTGCTACGGCAATGAAATCTTGAGAAAATGTAGCCCTCGTTACGCAGAATCCAATGCATTTTTCAAAATCTCGCTAAGTGCATTATTTATCGAGATATTGCATTTGTTTATTAAAAAACACTCCCCTAGTGATTGTTAAATAACTTTGAGTTGGCTCAACGTACGAAGACCAGACACAGCGCAAATTAAAGGTAGAGACCTCCCAGTCAATTTGCAACAATAAAAACAATAATTTTTTCATAAAGACATGAAAAATAAACACCAGATATAAATGTGTACGAAAATTCTTATAAACAAATTGACTTATCTGCCGAACCAGAAGTCGTAAGTCAAATCGAATTTCGGCATCTTGTTCCTTGCATTTTTACGCAAATTTTAAAAAAAAATTGACCTCTTTAACTATATTGGAAACGAAGTTAGGCTTTTTTTTTTAAAAAATCACCACGCCTTTGTTTATAAACATTAAAAGCTGAAATTTGGTATACATTCGAACGAAATGTTGAACTTTTATATGTAAACGAATGCAACTATCAATCACCGTTATTTTTGCAACGATAATATTATTAACTAACAAAACATTCTGACTCTGTCATACACTCGCATGGGTAGCGGAGTGGGGGAAGGCCGAGGCGAGCTGTTCCGGCCGCTCGAAAAACTTGAAATTGACTTTTCAAAATGAAGCGCACTGGAAAAAATAACGTTATCTCGGCTTCTATTGAACCGAATTGCTTCTTTTTTTTTTTAAATTAAAGCTCTCAACAAATAATTAACAATTACATATGTTTAAAACCATTTGACCAAGTCGAAATCCATCTAAATTAATGTTTTATTTTAAGATGGTATATTCTCGTCGGTTTTGGGCGATATAATAATTTGATTAATTGTTATTTTTACTGTGTATGATTTTTATTGACAACTGTTTATTATAAACAAATTAATTGCATTTAACCTTTTTCATTAATGGTTATGTGCAAGTTGTAACGTTTGTTTTTTTTCGAAATAAACTTAATCGAGAAAATTCTTATTAATAATTTATTATGAACAATTTCGAATCGACATTATCATATAATTTATCAGTTTCGAACCATAATAAAAATATTAACATATCAACAGTTATTCCTTCAGTAATAAAAATCAACGAAGAAGAGATTTATTCTCCTAGGAAAAACGAACGACTATTCAACCCCGATGCGACGGAACTAAACGTTTTTTGGGGTAGCATAACCCAGAGCGAGGCCGAATATTATATTAATAAAACTGATTCGAAATTGTTCATAATAAATTATTAATAAGAATTTTCTCGATTAAGTTTATTTCGAAAAAAAACAAACGTTACAACTTGCACATAACCATTAATGAAAAAGGTTAAATGCAATTAATTTGTTTATAATAAACAGTTGTCAATAAAAATCATACACAGTAAAAATAACAATTAATCAAATTATTATATCGCCCAAAACCGACGAGAATATACCATCTTAAAATAAAACATTAATTTAGATGGATTTCGACTTGGTCAAATGGTTTTAAACATATGTAATTGTTAATTATTTGTTGAGAGCTTTAATTTAAAAAAAAAAAGAAGCAATTCGGTTCAATAGAAGCCGAGATAACGTTATTTTTTCCAGTGCGCTTCATTTTGAAAAGTCAATTTCAAGTTTTTCGAGCGGCCGGAACAGCTCGCCTCGGCCTTCCCCCACTCCGCTACCCATGCGAGTGTATGACAGAGTCAGAATGTTTTGTTAGTTAATAATATTATCGTTGCAAAAATAACGGTGATTGATAGTTGCATTCGTTTACATATAAAAGTTCAACATTTCGTTCGAATGTATACCAAATTTCAGCTTTTAATGTTTATAAACAAAGGCGTGGTGATTTTTTAAAAAAAAAAGCCTAACTTCGTTTCCAATATAGTTAAAGAGGTCAATTTTTTTTTAAAATTTGCGTAAAAATGCAAGGAACAAGATGCCGAAATTCGATTTGACTTACGACTTCTGGTTCGGCAGATAAGTCAATTTGTTTATAAGAATTTTCGTACACATTTATATCTGGTGTTTATTTTTCATGTCTTTATGAAAAAATTATTGTTTTTATTGTTGCAAATTGACTGGGAGGTCTCTACCTTTAATTTGCGCTGTGTCTGGTCTTCGTACGTTGAGCCAACTCAAAGTTATTTAACAATCACTAGGGGAGTGTTTTTTAATAAACAAATGCAATATCTCGATAAATAATGCACTTAGCGAGATTTTGAAAAATGCATTGGATTCTGCGTAACGAGGGCTACATTTTCTCAAGATTTCATTGCCGTAGCACGTTTTAATAAATAATTATAAACAATTGTAAAAACGGCCACTTTTAGAGGTTTTTTCGACCTAGAGAATAAACAAATGGACGAAAAAATATGAAAAAAATACCAGAATAAAGGTCTTGAAAATGCCTACAACTTTTGTTTGAAACATTTTATCGTAAAACTTATACTTTACGAGTTAAAAAATATAATATGCTTTTTTGCATTTTTAAAGGCTTATAAACAAAAACGCAGGAACAAAAAACAGTGGCATTTTATGAAAATTAGTTGTTTAGGGTACCCAAAATAAGAATCCGTCGTAAAATTCTGGTTGCGAATTTTTTTTTTCAAAACCTTTATTGATTGGACTATATTAATTGCATCGTATTCTATTACACAGAGCGTGGATGTAACGCGACGTTTTGGAACGCGCTGAATTGACTGATGGTTGATATGTAATTTTTCTATCGAATGCATCATGCTAAACATGGCATGTGAATTTAGAGCCATGGCTACTTTTAAGAACGTCACATTTTTTTTAATTTCAATTTTTCTACAGAGTCAAGCTTATATTATGCTAAGGTAATGTTTAGATAAATGACATTTTTTCTTTGATGATCATGTGCTCATCGATAGGAAAATAAAAACTCAATTGTTTTATTTATTCATTTGATCAAGAAAAGTAAAAAAGATAAAGATTCTTTACGTGATTAGGCATTCGTAATATTCTGTATTTTCTGGGTTTTGCATTTGTATAATGTTAATCGAAATCCTATGAATTGTTTTACTGATGTATAATCAATTGTACTAGCGATAAAAATATTTTATTTTTAAATAATAAATTCAAATTCAATACATTGTTGAAATTAAATACATATATGTAGGTAAAATCTTTCTAACATTCTTCAGTCAGACGCAAATTTTTCAATTTCTCGAATTCGTCGACTAGAAAAAATAAAAAAAAATATTGAGTCAGTGGAAAAATTATCAAGAGTAAAACAAATATGAAAATTCCATTACCATGAACATCGTGTGTTTGATTCTGCTGTTTTAACATCACCTCGGATGCGGTGCACATCATCAGCACATCGTCGTTCGAGAGCATATTCATTATTTTTTCACAGCAGAGAATTGGCAGACGATAGTGCGTCATCATCAACAAAAACTCCAGCCCCCATAATCGGAAAAATCTCCTTGACATTACCATGGATTTGTGCTTGTCACAGGACGGTACTCTTGACTCACCATCATTCTTGCATGCCTCACAGTGTCTGTTATCATCATCCTTTCCACAATATAATTCCCATAGTGTGCGAATCGTTCCGATGCGATGGCAGAATTTGATTATTATCAGGGCGTCGTTCAGACCAATTTCAAACCCTTTTTTCTTCAAGCACTCGACAATGACAAGCGGTTCAGAGGCCAAGTCCTGCACAATATGTCCAGTGTCGTTTTCACCGTAACGTCGATACGGCACGGCAAAGTAAGTCTCGTTGGGAAAAACGAATTTCGTCAGATCGGCACCGCGTTCCAACAGAATAACAACTACGGCCGTTAAAAGATTCGCCACGGCCCATTGGAGCGGTGTCCGGCCCAACTTGTCCACAGCGTCGATATGCACCGTTTGATGCTTTTCGTCGTTGACCTCGAAGAATATTTCGGCCAATTCAGCGTATCGGAATCGTCGTAACCAATCGGACATGCAAATAATGTGCAGAGGAGTCGATCCATCCGCATTCGGAAAATTGGGATTTACGCCTTTTCTCAGCAGCGTCGCGGTCCTCCCCTTCTTGCCGTGAAGCAGAGCATAATGTAGCGATGTCTGACCCCACTCGTCCACCCCGTCGAACTGCTCAAACCGATGTTGTTTTTTATCGCTGTATTTTCTGAGAGTCGCTAACGAGCAATTGGTTTTGGAAAAAATGTCCACGGGAGCCAATTCCCTACTGTTAGCCAAATGAGGATTGGCGCCGCTTCGCAGTAGCAACTCGACCACATCTTTGTGCTTGTTAGCCAGAGCCAGGTGTAACGGCGAGTCATCCGTTTTATGCCAGATGCAATTGGGATCTTGACCGAGCTCGAGGAATTTCTCGACAATTTCAAGACAGCCAAATTGACAGGCCGCGTGAAAATGCGTCAATCCAGATTTGTCGGTGTAATTGACGTCGAACCTGTCGTATATTTGAAAAAGATCAGGCACGACGTGACGATTAAATAATACATGATGCACTGCATGATGCACTGGTGTAGTGCGAAATACCGGTGGCTTGCCATCTTTATCCAACTTCGGCTCGTCCTTGTAGCCGGTGCGAGCCACGAACTTGATAAACTGACTTTCTTGGATATTCGAGAGAAACAGATCCATCTGTTCGCTACGAAAAATATCTCGAAAATCTGGAAGCGGGCCCTGCCACTTTCTGATCAAAGAATATAGTTCGTCGAAATTTTCGCATTGATCTCCCACCGTGTAGATAATCGGTTCTCGAATAGTCGTGATAACCTTGCAGTTGATTTTATCTCGCATAGTTTTCAATATTCTTAAACAGTTTTGATTGTTCTCGGCCATTTTTTCACACACTTGCAAAACACAAAAATTATGTCTAATTATCTTTCTCACGAAAGTCACTTTTTGTACAGTCTGATTTTTCTTTGTTGTTCACGCCGTGGCGTCGTAACGTGTACTGTCTATACTGATCCGTGAACGACTCGACTTGCGGCACTGTATACTGCTGATCGCGAGCCGTACTCATGCACTATACTATATTATACTATAGGCCCGCCACGTCCTCAAGGAGAATCGAGTCTCGCACGACACGGTCACGCACCCAAGCAAAAATGTAAACATATCGAATGACACAAAGCGAGATATAATACTGTACATGACTTGCAATGAGTAGAGCATTGTACACGCAGGAGTATTATTTATTGTTTGTAGAATTTATTGTTTGCCGAATATTGCGTCAGCCTCAAGAAAGTTTCCAGTGTCCAACGGCGCAAAAATCTTCTCGCTATTATCTCACTAAGATACGCATTACACATATTTTTATAATTATTCGAGTCTTGTCGAGCTCGCGTTTGAAAAATGAGCTTAGCGAGGAGCCAAGTATGGCTTTGATGATGGATGACCGTGACGCGTGATCGACGTTATATATAGCTGCGCCGCTCGCGAATACGAAGGAGGAAGGGAGAGAGTTAATATTCGATACATATCGAATCGTTCGGGCTCTCGTTTAAAATAATAAAATATTAAATATTTAAAATTGTGAAATGTTAAAATAGGAAGTATTTAAATGTCTATAATAGCCAATTGAGAGATGTACAAACAAATGCTATCGAATGATTTCAATGAAACATGAAGTGATCAAATGCAAAGTAGGTTTTATTTCAACGTATTAATGATAAAAATAAACAATTGACAATAAGTTTGAGCAGCAGATATGTAGACCAAAATTTATCGAACGATTCAAAAATTTGTACATTTTTTCTGTTACATAATTTTTCTTTTTGATTAAACGTTTTTCATAACTTATGTCGGTACTTGTATTATAATTCGAAACTTCCTTTATTTTATTTCTATACTAGATTTAATTACCAACGAATATAAGTTCGAGTCGAATACGATTTTAGTTGAAAAAAATCTTTAGTCATTCAATTAACAAAGAATACGCTACACAGAGGTATAATATAATTGATATATATAATTGATTTTGGGAGGCTGGTCAAAATAATTTAAGATTTTCTGATAAACAGTTACTTGGAAAAAAAATTCAGCTATTAAATAGGATGTTGAAAGTTCGTTTTTTGAAAACAACGGTATTTCAAAGAACAAATTCACGCGAAACCGTATTGATATTTTAATTCGTGTTTGAAAGAATAAAAAATTTTTACAGTGACGACCAAATCGACGTGCCAGGGCTGAAAGATGCCGCTTCGGCATTCGGTATTTCTGCGTTTGAAGCTTCAACTTTAACTATTATTTTCATTCCAGCGTCAGATTCTGGAATAGCATCCAATTTTACTTCTAAAACATGAAACATGAATATGGTGTAACTTCGAACGTAGAAAAAACCATCCTTCAGAATCGAGCGGGAAATGGCATCTTTCTACCCGGAGCGCGACATGGCATTTTTCTTGTCAGCTCAGTGAAGTGGCATCTTTCAGCACTGGCACGTCGAAATGAATAACAGTTTAAAAAACTTCATTGTTCATGACAATGGTTGTCTAAAATTACATAGCGTATATTTAAAATAAATTCCATATTTCTAAGATTTGCTTTCCATATGTACTGCATTAATGTGATTTTCGAGACTTTTCTTGGTACTCAATGACTTGTGACAAGTCTTACATTCAAATTTTCTCCGTTCATGAGTTGATTTTAAGTGATATTTGAGTACACTCTTGTATCCAAATGATTCGTGACAAATAGCACACTCAAAAGGTTTCCTACTCATATGTACTGCACTCATATGAATTTCGAAGCTGATTTTGTATTTAAATGATTTGTGACAAGTATCACACTCAAAGGGTTTGCTCTGATTATGTACTGAATTTATGTGAAATGTGAGGCTACTTTTTACTGAAAATGATTTTTGACAAATGTCACACTCAAAGGGTTTCCTCCGCAAATGTACTGCACTCGTGTGAAATTTGAGGCTGTGTTTTTGTCCAAATGATTTGTGACAAATCTCACACTCAAAAGGTTTGCTCTGATTATGTACTGCCCTTATATGTATTTCAAGGTTACTTTTTAGTCCAAATGCTTTGTGACAAATCTCACACTCAAAAGGTTTGCTACGATCGTGTACTGTCCTTGTATGTTTATTTAGAACACCCTTGTATGAAAATGATTTGTGACAAATGTTACACTGGAAGGGTTTGTTTTTATCATGTACTTGATTCACGTGCCTTTTAAGATTAGATAGGTATCTAAACGATTTGTGACAAATCTCACACTCAAAAGGTTTGCTACGATCGTGTACTGTGCTTGTATGTCTATTTAGATCACTCTTGTATGAAAATGATTTGTGACATATGTTACACTGGAAGGGTTTGTTTTTATCATGTACTTGATTCACGTGCCTTTTAAGAGTAGATGGGTATCTAAACGATTTGTGACAAATTTCACATTCAAGTGGTCTACTGCCCTTGTGTGTCGTTTTCATTTGTCGGGCTGAAGTCGCTTCTTCTCTGGTAAATTTACGATTACTATCGTAATTGAATTCTTTTTTAATTAAAATTGTAAGCTTCTTTCCATTCGAGTCATTTGCTGGATTTTCTTCCTTTACAGTAGGTTGGCAGATGGTCGTCAATGAGGGCTTATGTTCCTGTTTTACCAATACGCTCTCGCAATCTATCAGAATATCCTCATCTTCCTTCTGCTGCGACGAAATACAGTCATTGGTGGGATTTGCCTAAAATTAAAATTGTGTTATAGTTTTTTATGGAGCATATCAGAACGTAATTTCAAAAGATAGATTTTACCGATGATTCATTCGTCGATGGTTCATCAGAGTTTTCGGTTTTGCAAAGTTCTAATTCATGTGATCCATCGTCCTCATTCGTCGTTTCTATTTGTCTTGTTAAACTCGATTCTTCTCCCATCGTAAATTGACTGTTATTATCGCAATCGGATCCTTTTTTATTGAAAATTGTAAGCCTTTTTCCACTCGAGTCATTTGCTGGATCTTCTTCCTTTACAGTAGGTTGGCAGATGGTCGTCAATGAGGGCTTATGTTCCTGTTTTACCAATACGCTCTCGCAATCTATCAGAATATCCTCATCTTCCTTCTGCTGCGACGAAATACAGTCATTGGTGGGATTTGCCTGAAATTAAAATTATGTTATAGTTTTTTTATAGAGCAAATCAGAACATAATTTCAAAAGATAGATCTTACCGATGATTCATCAGAGTTTTCGGTTTTGACCAAGACCCCCGGATCGACACTCTCGTTGGTAACATCTTCCCAATTGTCACGAGGCTCCTCTTTAATGCTAAAAAAACGATCGTTTAAAAATATATCTTTGGCAAGCATGAAAAAGTGTATACCTAACTAAATCCTTTCTGCTTTCCATCGCTTCGTTACTATAATTTATCTTGAAATTATTCAAAATTAGATGCCTCGAGTAGCCAACACCGTATCTTATTTTCACCAACAAACGTGTACGGATATTATTTGTAAACACTTCTTACAGCAGGAAACGATTAATAGCGACTGAGCGTAGACAGTTTTGTACAACGATGAGTTGTACACCAACTCGGTAAGAAACCAATCGATACTAACTCGCATAGATAGATAACACTAGCCGTTCTATGCTCTTTTTGATACGAATGATACCAATATTCTCGGATCAAAGCAAACTTCTAGCATTCCGAATACGTGAATAGTTTTTCCGCCTCTTTTTTAAAATTCGAGACTCGAGACTCGATTTGCAGCATAAATGAGCTTAGACTTGCGCACGTGTGTAGTATACGCCATACCAATTTATGAAGAGGAATGATTCTCATTTTCCTCATAAATAAATATCATTACAAGGAGTAGTGAGAGATATATAATATTGGGTGGGGAAAATTTGAAAGTAAGTGCCGCTACGAAAATCAATTTCTTCCTCTCTTTGATTTCTTATTTCGCGAGCTACGATGCATTACAATTAGCGCGAAATGTAATATTGATACTATTTAATACTGTTGAAGTGATGTACGATCGAATCAACGGAATAATGAGCCGAGTCAATATTTTTTAAAACAATTATCTAAATCCGACCCATTGTTTTAATCCTATATTTTAGAAGGAGTTATTCATTTCATTAATAATGTTTACATTTTAAAATCTTTTTGCTTTCTCAAAAATGTGTGTGCATTGGGTTTTTACAATATTTAATTCTTTTAATTATTGTTCAAGATTAAAAGTTTCAAAAAATCGAATAACCTAAAATTACATTGACTTTTTATTCATTTTCTCAATTATAAGTGTGACAACTCCATCGTTTGTTTCGTTTTTAATTGAACCAAAAAAGCATATCTTCGATGTTTTAGCAAAAATATCTGTTTTTCAAATTCTTTAGGACCACCTTAAATTAACGCCGAAAAAAACTGATTCAAACTTAGTGTATATCATAATAAAATTCGAAAACAATGTATAGATGAGCGTTTGAAACTTTTATGTTAAGCTTAATTTTATTTGATACACCATTAAATAATAACCATAAAAAGTTATGAATCAATAAAATAATTTTTTTATTAAAGAGTCTGAATGAAAAAGAAAATAAACTTTGCGAACTGTATCAAGTATTATTTCGTATGAATAGTTATACCGTAATAATTATCGCCACTGTAATAAACATTAAAATCGTAATACTGCATTATCGTTTTGAAAAAAAATCCAGAGGTTTTGAGTAAAGAGCATTAATTATTCTTTTCATGATAGTCATTGAATTGCAAAATATAATCGATAAACTTTGAGAATAAGAACAAAAAATAGATGAAACACTGAACTGAACGACTCATGGTAATACAAATAAATAAAAACTATCACAAAAATAAATATTTCAATTTTTCGTTAGCGAGGCTGTAATTTAATGATTTCATAAATCAAAGTCTGTATTAATTTTTTTCAATTATTAATTTATTTTGACATGGAAAATCTGCAATCATCACATAAGACATTGTGTAAATATCAAAAGTATGCTATTCTCACAGATTAGTTTTATTGTAACATTCTCATTGTTAAAAACTTAAGACTTTAGAAAATCATCTGACAGTCAACAACAACAAAATTTATTTGCTATTAGTGTTTATAATCATGTTTTTTTTTGCATTTTGTAGTGCTTACATGCGCACGTCTTGCATCGAAAGCTTTATGGCATATATAATTTGTCTATCGAATGCATCATGCTAAACATGTTATGTGAATTTAAAGCCATGGCTACTTTTAAGAACGTCACATTTTTTTTAATTTCAATTTTTCTACAGAGTCAAGCTTATATCATGCTAAGGTAATGTGTAGATAAATGACATTTTTTTCTTTGATGATCGTGTGCTCATCGATAGGAAAATAAAAACTCAATTGTTTTATTTATTCATTTGATCAAGAAAAATAGAAAAGGTAAAGACTCTTTACGTGATTAGGCATTTGTAATATTCTGTATTTTCTGGGTTTTGCATTTGTATAATGTTAATCGAAATCCTATAAATTGTTTTACTGATGTATAATCAATTGTACTATCGATAAAAATATTTTATTTTTAAATAATAAATTCAAATTCAATACATTGTTTAAATTAAATGCATATGAAGGTGAAAGATTTCTAACATTCTTCAGTCAGACGCAAATTTTTCAATGTCTCGACCTCGTCGACTAGAAAAAAAAAAAAATAAAAAACGTTGAGTCAGTGGAAAAATTATTAAGAGTAAAATAAATATGAAAATTCCATTACCATGAACATCGTGTGTTTGATTCTGCTGTTTTAACATCACCTCGGATGCGGTGCGCATCATCAGCACATCGTCGTTCGAGAGCATACCCATTATTTTTTCACAGCAGAGAATTGGCAGCTGATAGTGCGTCATCATCAACAAAAACTCCAGCCCCCATAATCGGAAAAATCTCCTTGACATTACCATGGATTTGTGCTTGTCACAGGACGGTACTCTTGACTCACCATCATTCTTGCATGCCTCATAGTGTCTGTTATCATCATCCTTTCCACATAATACTTCCATTGCACGAGCTGTGATGCATGATAATAAGATTGTATATTACAAAAACATTTTATCGAATGATTTCAATGAAACATAAAATGCCCAAATGAAAAGTAGGTTTTATTTCAACTTATTAATGATAAATAAACAATTAAAAATAAGTTTGAGCAGCAGATATGTATACCAAAATTGATCGATTTATTGGAAATTATTTAATTTTTTCTGATACATAATTTTTCTTTTTGATTAAACGTTTTTCATCATTTATGTCGATAGTTATAATATATTTCGAAACTTGGTTTATTTTATTTCCATGTAACACATTTGTAATTGATATATTATGGTGACCACGCACACAAACAAAAATATTTAAACTTTATAAACTGAAGAATTAATTGCTGGACTCCTTGACGTTCTTGCCAATAAAATAATAACCGTTAGTTATATAATCTCCTGCGAGTACAATTAATATCTCCAGATAGGCATAGGTATAATAAATCCTCTCCAGCATCTTGATTATTATTTTACAGCAGAGAATTGGAAGCTGATAGTGCGTTAGCTCCAAGAAAAATTCTACTGCCCACCGCTCGAAAAATCCTCTCATTACTTTTTCGCGCAAGTGCCTCAAACAATCATCACGATATTTAACGGGGATCACCCAATATTCGTCTTTGAGCTCGAAGTAATCTGTATATGTTAGTAGTTCCACCGCATCTTCAGGACTTGAACGAATAACATCGTAAAGTGACATCTTCGGACTTATCATCTGTTTTTTCGCTGTTCTCGCGAAGTCTTCGTCTATACGCAAATATTTGTCAAGGTCCATCCAAGACTTATGAAACAATCCGATCGGGCGATTAGCAAATGATTTGATGATCGTCAAGATGCCATTGCGGTCCAGCTCGTATCCTCTTTTTTCGAGAAGCTCGACGACGGCCAGTGGGCCACATGCTATTGGCAGCTGTAAAACTGTCCAAGAATCTTCTTCTCTTTTATAGGGGTCATATATATCGCCGAAGTAACTTTCATCGGGTAAAACAAAGCTTGAAAGATCAGCACCATGATCCAAAAGCACGTTGATAATATCCGGCCTAAGATTCGCCACGGCCCAGTGCAACGGTGTACGGCTCAAATTGTCCCGGGCATCGACCTGCACAGTCTGCTTGGTGTCGTCGTTTATGTCGAAATAAAATTTCGCCAATTTATCAGCGTCTTCGTCTGATCTCTTGCAAATAAAATGCAGAGGAGTCGATCCATCGTTGCTGGCTACATTTGGACTGGCGCCTTTCCTCAGAAGAAATTCCATTGAGGTTTTGAAGCCGTATCGCGCACAGATGTGTAGCGGCGTGCAACCTGAGTTATCCTGGACATCGAGTTGAACCGTTTGCTGGATGTCGTAGTTGATCTCTAAGAGAACCTCTCTTAAATTTCGATAGCTATATGTTAAGCAAATATTGTGCAGAAGTTTCAGTCCCTTTGCATTGGTTAAATTAGGATCGGCTCCGCGTGTCAACAGCAATCGTACTATGTCCAGGTGACGGCTTTCTAAAGCTAAGTGTAGTGGCGGATCGACTGATTTTTGCTCGAGGCAATTGGGATCCTGGCCGAGCTCGAGGAATTTCTCCACAATTTCAAGACAGCCCAATTTGCAGGCTAAGTGAAAATGTGTTAATCCAGATTCGTTGGAGTAATTCACGTCAAACCTGTTGTAAATTTTAAATAGATCATCGAGGTCAGAATAGTACCCGAATTCAGCCGCATGATGCACTGCAGTGGTGCGACGCAACACAGGTTTGCCGTCTTTATCTATGTCGGGCTCGTCGGTGTAGCCTATCCTAATCGCAAAGGTGATTAATGACGTTGATTTTTTGGCATCCATAATTGTTCTGTACTTCAAATCTTGCGCGAAAAACCAATCCATTTCTTCATTTCGAAAAGTGTCTCGGAAATTTGGAAGTTGGCCTTTCCAATCTATGATTAAGAGATAAAGTTCATGGAGAAGATCGTGTCGGGCTTTTTCGATCTTCCGATTGGACTCTTCTTGCACAGCTTTCAATTTTTTCAAACATTTTTTATCGTCTTTTGACATTTTTTTACACACTCGCACAAACACAATCACTTATAAAATGTACCAAGTTGAATAATTCTCACTCGAATCACTAGCTACGGTCGATATCGCGATCTTTCTTTGTTTTACTCTGCGACGTCGTGTATTGAACTGAACGACTCGACATGCGACGAGGCACTGCCTGCAAAGCCAACTGGACTGCGCGGCGTCCTCTAACCGCCACATTTTTGCAGTGAAGGCGAGTCGAGTCTCGCGCCCGAGCAAAATTGTAAACATATCGCATGACACGAAGCGAGACGCGACGTTTTGGAACGCACTGGCCCAATGCTTTATATACATTACTTCGCTATAGAACTTGACTTTTGGTCATTACAGAATGCAAGCAGTTAATTTTTTTTGGGTCCTTATTACGCAAATCCATCATAAAATTTTATAATTTTATATTTTATAACTATATGAAGAGAAGGTTTTATAACTGAAATGAAAGATTAAATAAATGTATGCAGGGCGATTGATTTAAGTACGTGATAAGGTTGACGAAGAAATTCTCATCGCTCTTCTTCGAATTCGCAAGTAAACTTTTTTCGTATAGTTTTCAGTATTGTTAAACAGTCTCGGTCTTGTATGGCCATCGTGATACATACTTAAACAACAAAATCGTTTATAATTTACAAAATGAATATTTCTTATTAGAATAACTTGTTGCGATCAAAGTAATATTTCTTGGTTTATGCTGTAATGTAGAAAGGCGTACTAATCTGCATTCTGCAACAACTATAGATAATATATCCATGCGACACTGTATACTACAAGCAGTCCTCATTTCATTCACATTATGCTCGAAACGATTCGAGTGAGTCACACCTCTGAGCAATACTGAAACTTGACCCACTAAGCAGAGCGAGATGTGAAGTTTTGCAGCAAACGACTGACCTACGCTTGATATTATTTTGCCAACGGAGTTCATTATAAGCTTATCGTGGCATTTGTCTTTAGATTTAATAACGTTAGTATAGGTACTGCTTAGAGCGTCAACGTTTTTTTAAATTTCAATTATTTCACATTTCAAGAACTGCGATCCAATAGAAATTGCACGATTTCAACCAAAACTTCGCAAAGTGTGCTGCATGATTATCTATACAGTCTAATGGGTTAGATAAAATGTATCATAAAATGTATATAATAATGATAAATTGTATTATATAATGATCAAATGAAGAAAAAAAAAGTTTTTTCTCAATTATCTCAATTTTATTTTTCAAATTCAATACATTTGTTCAATTCTGTACACTCGAGTGTACAATTTAAACGCTACTAATTTTATTTATATGTACTGTAATTTTTATTTGATACATAATGATAATTAGCATGATAATACAAATAGACCAACATTATCATTGAAAAATAATAATGAAATTCCGTGACGTCCTTGCCTAGAAAACAAAAATAAATAAAAAAGTTTAAAAATCTTGAGAAACAATACTAACACTCAGAATAAAATAAAAATACCTCTGCCAATGACATCACGCGTTGTTGCTTCCTTCTTTCACCGCGATTTCCGCCGCCTGGCACACTCTCATCAGATCCTCGTTTTCCAGCAGATCCAAGATCATGTCGCAGCACTCGATCGGCAGCCGCCGCCTGCCCCGCCTCTCGTTCACCATCTCCACGAAAGAATCCAGCGCCCATCGTTGGAAAAATTCCCTCTCCATCTTGTCGGCCAGGTAGCGTTCGCACTTGTCGCCGTATCTGCCCGTCAACCGCGACAATCCGTTCGAGTTCACGAACGACAAGAAGTCCGCGACGGTCGGCAGTAACTTTTCCGCGCGTCGCAGTCGAACGAAGTCGTAGAGCGACAGGCTCGAGTTCACCCGCAGTTCTCTCGCTTCGCTCGCGAATCTCTCGGAGCCGAGCAAAGAATCGAGGCTCACCGATTTCTCGCGCGAAGTGTCCTCGAGGAATATTCGCATGACCGCGAGGGCGTCTCGGCGCAGCGGTTCGTAGCCTCGTTTTTCCAGGTGCTCGACGACGGCCAGATTGTGAAGGACGAGTTTTAACTTGGACAGATGCACTCGGAGCCATTTGCACTCGTCGAAGTGTGCCTCGCTGGGATAAACGAAGCTCGATACATCGGCGCCGTGCTTCAGAAGCACGTCGACCAAATCGGGCGAAAAGTTCGCCACGGCCCACTGCAGCGGCGTCCGGCCCTTCTTGTCCCTCGCGTCCACCAGCACCTTAAGATTCTTTTCCTCCCCGATCTCGAAGAGCAACTCGGCCAATCGATCGCCGCTGCCTTTGGTGCAGATCGAGTGCAGCAAGGTCAGTCCCTCGGCGTCGGTAATGTTGGGATCGGCGCCGTTCCTCAGCAGCACCTCCAGCACCTTGGCGTTGTCGCGCTCCACGGCTCGCTGAAGGGGCGTCCTACCCAACTCGTCCCTAGAGTCGATCCCCACCGATCGATCGACTTTCTCGACGATCTCGAGGAACCGTTTCAAGAACGTCGCCACCTCGTCGTCCGGGCCTCGCGCGCAGATCAAATGCACGCAATTCGAGCCGTTTCTCTCGACCAGACTCGGCCCGGCGCCTTGTCTCAGCAGCAATTCGGTCACCTTCTCGTGCTTGTTCTCCAGAGCCAATTGCAGCGGCCTGTCGCCCCATCGACTTTGGGCCTCGACGTCGACCCGCTTTCGCTTCTCGTCGTTGATCTCGAAAAATAGCTCCACCATGCCGTCGTCGTCGTGTTTTCTCCCGCAGATCATGTGCAGAGCCGTCCAGCCGTTCTCGTCGGCCAATGTCGGATCGGCGCCGCCTCGCAGCAGCAATTCCATCGTCCTCTCGTGGCCGCGGGCTATGGCCAGAAACAGCGGCGGATCGACCGATTCTCGAGGTATAAGACAGTCGGGATCTTGACCAGACTCGAGAAATTTCTCGACGACGTCGTCGCAGCCGTACGCGCAAGCCGCGTGAAAGTGAGTGAATCCCGACTCGTCCCTGTAATTCGCGTGGAATCCGCTGTAAATTTTGAAGAGCTTCGAGATCGCCTCGCCGTCGCCGTTTCTGGCCGCGTGATGCACCGCTGTGGTGAGACGCGTCGACGTTGGCTCGCCGTTTTTATCCACCTCGGGCTCGTCCTCGTAGCCGGTCCTGATCGCGAAGTCGATGAAATAGTGTCTGCCTCTGTGCACGTCCTCCGAGAGGAGCCAATCGATTTCCTCGGGACGAAAGATGTCTCGTAGATCGGGAAGTAAACTCTTCCATCTTCTAACCAAGCGATGAAGTTGACGGTGAAATTCGCGACGCTCCTCTTTGGCCAGCCGGTCGATCTGTTTGTCTTGCATTAAGCTCTTTAATTTTTTCAAATTCTCTCGACACGTCGCGGGATCGTCGCCTTCGGCGTCGCTCTCGTCGCTCTCGTAATCGGTGGTATCACTGCTGTCACTGGAATAATCTTCATATTCGTACATCGTTCGGCACAATCACCCACGAAAAAAAAACACACAGCTTATTAAAAACCGAATTAATTTTTCACTCGAGAATCACTGGCTGCAACGGTCGATATTTATCTCACTTTGTTTCTCTCACTCGTGAACCGAACTACTCGACGTGCGGCGCGGCACTGATCTCACCGCGAGTGTATGAGCCGACTGTATGCCGAGCCTCGTATAGTCGCATGCCAGCCACGTATTCTCAAGACGAGATAAGTCCCGTGTCCGAGCGATCGTGTAAACATATCGTGTGACCCACAGCGAGACGCCAAGTGTTGCGGAGCAACAGACTGACGCTTAGTATTATTTTGATACGCGGAGTACATTAGGGTTACTGAACCTATTTTAGCTCAATAATAAATGTTAGCGATTTAATTGTACACAAAAAAAATTGAAAAAAAAAATGGTTGTATCAACCGAACACGTGAAAAAAGCTAATATTTAAACACACGTACTTAATAAATAATGTAATTAGTTACTGCTAAAATCATACAATTTTCAATTTATTCACAATGCGAGTCACGATGCATTACGATTAGTGCAATTTTCTAAAATCGAATAAATGACAGTTTTGTTTTTATAGCAATATTATGGTTACGATTTTACAAAATAGTTTTTCAACTTTTAATCCATTTCTCTAATTCTACATATACTTGATTGTAAAATTATTCATTTACTCTATTTTTATTTTATACGTTTTTAATTTCCTACGTAATTATAATCATGCATACCGCAACGTACACAGCTATAACATTCTAAAATACTTTCATGTAAGAATATATCAAATCATCACACGACAATAAAAATTTGTCTACGTGATATTTGAGAAAGGGAAAAAATAACAGTTTACATTTCTTGAAACCGAGTATAAGCGGGCAATGTAAGCACATACGTTGCACGGAAATTATATCGGATCGCGGCTGCATCGTAAAAAGTCTGACCGAAGCTTGAATCCTGCACAATGATAAAGAGTAGCAGCGATGATGTATACGCGAGCTCAAACGAGTTCGTTAAAAGAAAATCATTTGTACCACACGAGCTATAATTGAGAAAACGGAGCTAGTGTAATAAGAGAAGATATCTGGAGTTGGACGATCATAAAAAACACTCTCTCGAGGCAATTTTTGTCTAACATGTACGTGAACTCACACCTCGTGCGGTCCATTCACTAACAAAGTATAAGCAGGCCTAGATTTTGATCATCGGCCTACTTTCTCCTTTCGCACTTCTGTTCAGGAAAGTTTAAAAAAATTAATAAATTAAAAAAATTACAGGTATATTTTTTGATTGCGATCAAAATTTTTATTCTTCTTATTTAATTATTGTATAATTCATATAGAATTTTACAATGTGTCAGAAAAACATAATTTTATTGTTGATAAGTTCTACTTTTTATAAGTAAATAATAGATGAACTATTTACAATATAAGATTTATCATTATTTAAAAAATAAAAACATTTCAACTACAGCTAGAAATATAGTTTAATATAGCATATATTTTTGAAAAAAATATAAGTCAAAAGGAAAGATATTCATAAGCAAACTGTAAAGAGCTTCTGCAGACTGAAATAGTATACTAATATTAATATGTTCGAATCACCGAATCTCAATGAGAAATCCGTTTTTTTATTTCACAAAATGAAGTAATAAGACTCAAAATATTCAACAAATAAACTGCATCTATATGCCTCATCAGATTACATTTTTAATATTTTTATGAACTGTGTTAATATGTCTATTCAAGTTACTTATATGACCGAAAGATTTTTCACATTCTCCACAAATGTGTTCTTTGAAGCTCACATAAACTGAATTTATGTGCATCGTCAGATCACTTTTTTGTCCGAAAGACTTGCCTCACTCTTCGCATTTTTCATCTTTTACCCATTCATGAACTGAAGAAATGTGTCTATTCAAAATACTTTTTTCACCAAAAGACTTTTGACATTCTCCGCGCTTGTGTTCTTTGAGTTTCAAATGAACTAAATCTATGTGCCTCATCAGATTACGCTTATATCCAAAAAACTTTTCGCACTCTCCACACTTGTGTTCTTTGATTTTTTCATGAACTGTAGCAATGTGTGTATGCAACTTTATTTTTTTAATGAAAGACTTGCTACATTCATTGCATTTATCACTAAAAAACTTTCCACACTCTTCACATTCATAATCTTTGATTTTCAAATGAACTGCATCTATGTGCTTCGTCAGATGACCCGTATGTGCAAAAGATTTGCCACACTCTCTGCATTTGTGTTCTTTTAGTTTCAGATGAACTGTATCAATGTGCATCATTAAACCATGCTTTGTTCCAAAAGACTTGCCACACTCTCCGCATTGGTGATCTTTGGTTTTTTCATGAACTAGGGCAGTGTGTCTATTCAATTCACATTTATAACTAAAAGACTTTCCACACTCTTCACATCTGTGATTTTTGTTTTTTTCATGTACTGTGGTAATGTGTCTACGTAAGTTACTTTTCTGGCCAAAAGACTTTCCACATTCCTCACACATGTGTTCTTTGAGTTCCAGATGAACTGTATCAATGTGCTTCATCAGATCACTTTTAAAACCAAAAGACTTTCCACACTCTCCGCATTTTTGATCTTTTATTTTCAAATGAACTATATCAATGTGCTTCATTAAAGTCTGCTTTTGACCAAAAGACTTTCCACATTCCTCACACATGTGTTCTTTGAGTTCTAGATGTACTGTATCAATGTGCTTCATTAAATCATGCTTTTTTGCAAAGGACTTGCCACACTCTCCGCATTGGTGATCTTTAATTTTTTCATGAACTATTGCAATATGCTCAGCCAAGCTTTTCTCATAACCGAAAACTTTTCCACACGTGTCGCACGAGTAATTTTTGATTCTTTGATGGACATTCATAACGTGATCATTCAAACTTTTTTTCGTGACAAAAGACTGTCCACAATCGTCGCAAACAAATTTCTTTAGTTTCAAATGAACTCCATCCACGTGATTGTCCAAATTACTTTTAGTTAGTAAAAGCTTACCGCAATAATCGCATTTGTGACGTATTTTGGTATTTTGATTTTTAAGCTTATGTTCTTCTAAAGCTGACATTGTAAAAATCTCTCAACTTTTCACTTATAAATTAAAACATCTATCTACTCGTACTATCATTTCTCTACTGTTCTCATTTCAAATGTTTACTTTGTATGAGTTATTGCCGTCAAGATTTTGTTGATGCCGAAACTAATGTATCGGTTCATAACATCATGAAAGTTAATTTATGTTTATTCGAACTTTCACTTTAAACCCAGAAGAGTAATTTTCGAACCTCAAAAGAGTGAACTGTGTTATTTACTCTTTTAAAAAGAGTAAATGACTACCAAAGTAAAATGGCTACCAAATGACTAGTAGATAACTAACAAAGTATAGGCAGGCCTAGATTTTGATCATCGGCCTACTTTCTCTCTTCGCACCGATGCTCAAGCAAGTTTAAAAAAAAATTAATAAATTCAAAAAATTACAGGTATATTTTTTGATTGCGATCAAAACTTTTATTCTTCTTTTTTAATTATTGTATAATTGATATAGAATTTTACAATGTGTCAGAAAAACATAATTTTATTGTTGATAAGTTCTACTTTTTATGAGTAAATAATAGATGAACTATTTAAAATATAAGATTTATCATTATTTAAAAAATGAAAACATTTCAACTACAGCTATAAATATAGTTTAATATAGCATATATTTTTGAAAAAAATATAAGTCAAAAGGAAAGATATTTATAAGCAAACTGTAAAGAGCATCTGCAGACTGAAATAGTAAATTAATATTAATATAAATATGTTCGAGTCACCGAATCTCAATGAAAAGTCCGGTTTTTTATTTCACAATATGAAGTAATAAGACTTAAAATATTCAGTATCAAAATGAATAAATCATTAAGGCAAATTATCATTAATTTTTTATCAGAAATCGCAAAGTATATGATCTTGAACACAGTGGCATTTTAGGAGTATACAAACTGCTTAAGATTGATAAAACATGATACATTCTTTGGATCACCAGTTTAATGGGCTGCATTCGTCTATTTTTAAAGTCCCTATTACGATTGTAAACTTTTCCACATTCTGAACGCATGACTTCTCTAAGCTACAAATAAACTGCATCTATATGCCTCGTCAGATTACATTTTTAATATTTTTATGAACCGTGTTAACATGTCTATTCAAGTTACTTATAAAACCGAAAGATTTTCCACATTTTCCACAAATGTGTTCTTTGAGGCTCACATAAACTGAATTTATGTGCTTCGTCAGATCACTTTTTTATCTGAAAGACTTGCCTCACTCTTCGCCTTTTTCATCTTTTACCTATTCATGAACTGAAGATATGTGTCTATTCAAAATACTTTTTTCACCAAAAGACTTTTGACATTCTCCGCACTTGCGTTCTTTGAGTACAAATGAACTAAATCTATGTGCCTCATCAGATTACGCTTATATCCAAAAAACTTTTCGCACTCTCCACACTTGTGTTCTTTGATTTTTTCATGAACTGTAGCAATGTGTGTATGCAACTCTATTTTTTTAATAAAAGACTTGCTACATTCATTGCATTTATGATTTCTGAATTTCAAATGAACTGTATCTACATGCTTTGTTAGATTATTTTTTCGTTCAAAAGACTTGCCGCATTCTTCACATTTGTGTTCTTTGAATTCCAGATGAACTGTATCAATGTGCTTCATCAGATAACTTTTATCACTAAAAAACTTTCCACACTCTTCACATTCATAATCTTTGATTTTCAAATGAACTGCATCTATGTGCTTCGTCAGATGACCCGTATGTGCAAAAGATTTGCCACACTCTCTGCATTTGTGTTCTTTTAGTTCCAGATGAACTGTATCAATGTGCATCATTAAACCATGCTTTTTTCCAAAAGACTTGCCACACTCTCCGCATTGGTGATCTTTGCTTTTTCATGAACTATGGCAGTGTGTCTATTCAATTCACATTTATAACTAAAAGACTTTCTACACTCTTCACATCTGTGATTTTTGTTTTTTTCATGTACTGTGGTAATGTGTCTACGCAAGTTACTTTTTTGGCCAAAAGACTTTCCACATTCCTCACACATGTGTTCTTTGAGTTCCAGATGAACTGTATCAATGTGCTTCATCAGATCATTTTTATAACCAAAAAACTTTCCACACTCTCCGCATTTTTGATCTTTTATTTTCAAATGAACTGTTTCAATGTGCTTCATTAAAGTCTGCTTTCGACCAAAAGACTTGCCACACTCTCCGCATTGGTGATCTTTGATTGTTTCATGAACTGTAGCAATGTGTGTATGCAACGCTATGTTTTTAATAAAAGATTTGTTATATTCATTGCATTTATGATTTCCGAATTTCAAATGAACTGTATCTACGTGCCTCGCCAGATGATCTGCATGTGCAAAAGATTTGCCACACTCTTCGCATCTGTGATCTTTGTTTTTTTCATGTACTGTGGTAATGTGTCTATGTAAGTTATTTTTTTGGCTAAAAGACTTTCCACATTCCTCACACATGTGTTCTTTGAGTTCCAGATGAACTGTATCAATGTGCTTCATCAGATAACTTTTGTACTAAAAAACTTTCCACACTCTTTACATCCATGATCTTTGATTTTCAAATGAACTGCATCTACGTGCCTCGCCAGATAATCTGCATGTGCAAAAGATTTGCCACACTCTCCGCATTTTTGATCTTTTATTTTCAAATGAACTGTATCAATGTGCTTCTTTAAAGTCTGCTTTTGACCAAAAGACTTTCCACATTCCTCACACATGTGTTCTTTAAGTTCCAAATGAACTATATCAATGTGCTTCATCAGATAACTTTTATTACTAAAAAACTTTCCACACTCTTTACATTCATGATCTTTGATTTTCAAATGAACTGTATCTACGTGCCTCGCCAGATGATCTGCATGTGCAAAAGATTTGCCACACTCTCCGCATTGGTGATCTTTGATTTTTTCATGAACTGTTGCAATATGCTCTGCCAAGCTTTTCTCATAACCGAAAACTTTTTCACGCGTGTCGCACGAGTAATTTTTGATTCTTTGATGGACATTCATAACGTGTCTATTCAAACGTTGTTGTGTAACAAAAGACTGTTCACAATTATCGCAAACAAATTTCCTTAGTTTCAAATGAACTGCATCCATGTGATTGTCCAAATTACTTTTAGTTAGGAAAATCTTACCGCAATAATCGCATTTGTGACGTATTTTAGTATTTTGATTTTTAAGCTTAAGTTCTTCTAAATTCGACATTGTAAAAATCTCTCAACTTTTCACTTTTAAATTGAAACATCTATCTACTGGTACTGTTATTTCTCTACTGTTCTCATTCCAAATCTTGTATTTATTTTGAAGTATGAGATTTTCCCGTTGAAATTTTGTTGACGCCGAAATTAATGTACCCGATTCATAACATTACGAAAGTGAATTTATGTTTATTAGAACTTTAATATTATCTCTCTCGTAAAAGTCATGTATTGAGCATTTTTTACCCTTGCTTCTGACCATCAAGTAGTAAATAAATTTGCTCGTGTGGACTCGGTATAAAAACCATCCATATGATCTATGCGTTACGACTTGCTGCAATTAAAAAGTAAAGATCATTTTGAATCAGCATTACAGACCTTTCGTTTCAGCTGGAAACTCTAAAAAGTAATTTTAATAAAACGATAAAGAAGTGAATTTCGAGTTTCTCGACTTCGTCTTCAAAAGTAACGATAAAAAGTCGATGAAAAAAGTAAAAAACACTCTCTCGAGGCAATTTTTGTCTAGCATACGTGAACTCACACCTCGTGCGGTCCATTCACTAACAAAGTATAAGCAGCCCTAGATTTTGATCATCGGCCCACTTTCTCCTTTCACACTTCTGCTCAGGAAAGTTTAAAAAAATTAATAAATTCAAAAAATTACAGGTACATTTTTTGATTGCGATCAAAATTTTATTATTCGTATTTAATTATTCTATGATTGATATAGAATTTTACAATGTGTCAGAAAAACATAATTTTATTGTTGATAAGTTCTACTTTGTATGTGTAAATAATAGATGAACTATTTAAAATATAAGATTTATCATTATTTAAAAAATGAAAACATTTCAACTACAGTTAGAAAAATTTTAACATAGCATATATTTTTGAAAAAAATATAAGTCAAAAGGAAAGAGATTTATAAGCAAAATGTAAAGAGTTTAGCATCTGCGTATTGAAATGGTATACTTGTATGAATATAAATATGTTTTTCGAGTCACTGAATCCTAGTGCGGACTCTGTTTTTTTATTTCATAAAACGAAGTAATAAGACTTAAAATATTCAGTATCAAAATGAGTAAATCATTAATGCAAATTATCATTAATTTTTCATCAGAAATCGCAAAGTATATGATCTTGAACACAGTGGCGTTTCAGGAGTATACAAACTGCTTAAGATTGAAAAAACACGAAACATGCTTTGGACCAGCAGTCTAATGCAATCGTGTATTTTTTGAATCCTCATTACGATTGTAATCTTTTCCACGTTCTTAACGCATTACTTCTCTAAGTTTCAAATGAACTGCCTGCATGTGCCTTATCAGATTACACTTTCCTCCAAACGACTTGCCACACTCCTCACATTTATGATTTTTAATATTTTTATGAACTGTGTCAATGTGTCTAATCAAATCACAATGACGATTGAAAGTTTTTCCGAATGTTTCGCACATGTTTTCCTTAATTTTCAAATGAACTACACCTATGTGCTTTGTCAGATCACTTTAGTAACCAAAAAAACTTCCCACATTCATCGCATTAGTGATCTTTAATTTTTTTATGAACTGTGGATATGTGTCTATCTAAGTTACTTTTTCGACCAAAAGACTTGCCGCACTCCTCGCATTCATGATTTTTGAGTTTTAAATGAACTGAATCTATGTGCCTCATTAGATTACTGTTGTATCCAAATGATTTGCCACACTCTTCGCATTTGTGTTCTTTGAGTTCCAGATGAACTGCGCCTATATGTTTCATCAGATTTATTTTCTTCCCAAAAGACTTTCCACATTCCCGACACATGTGTTCTTTGAGTTCCAGATGAACTGTATCTATATGCTCCATAAGACTACTTTTTCGTCCAAACGACTTGCCACATTCCTCACATATGTGTTCTTTGAGTTCCAGATGAACTGTATCAATGTGCTTCATCAGATAACTTTTATCACTAAAAAACTTTCCACACTCTTCACATTCATGATCTTTGATTTTCAAATGAACTGCATCTATGTGCCTCATCAGATGACTCGTAAATCCAAAAGATTGGCCGCATTCTTCACATGTGTGTCCTTTTGGTTCCAGATGCACTGTACTAATGTGGTTGGTTTTTTCATGAACTATGGCAATGTGTTTATTCAATTCACATTTATAACTAAAAGACTTTCCACACTCTTCGCATCTGTGATCTTTGTTTTTTTCGTGTACTACGGTAATGTGTCTATGTAAGTTAATTTTTTGGCCAAAAGACTTTCCACATTCCTCACACATGTGTTCTTTGAGTTCTAGGTGAACTGTATCAATGTGCTTCATTAAATTATGCTTTTTTCCAAAGAACTTGCCACACTCTCCGCATTGGTGATCTTTGATTTTTTCATGAACTATTGCAATATGCTCAGCCAAGCTTCTCTCATAACCAAAAACTTTTCCACACGTGTCGCATGAGTAATTTTTGATTCTTTGATGGACATTCATAACGTGATCATTCAAACTTTTTTTTGTGACAAAAGACTGTTCACAATCGTCGCAAACAAATTTCTTTAGTTTCAAATGAACTCCATTCACATGACTGTTCAAATTTTGTTTAGTTGATAAAATTTTACCGCAATAATCACATTTGTGACGTATTTTAGAATTTTGATTTTTAAGCTTAAGCTCTTCCAAAGCCGACATTGTAAAAATCTCTCAACTTTTCACTTTTAAATTGAAACATCTATCAACTGGTACTATTATTTCTCTACTGTCCTCATTTCAAATCTTGTATTTATTTTGAACTATGAAATTTTACCGTTGAAATTTTGTTGACGCCAAAACTAATGTATCGATTCATAACATTACGAAAGTTAATTTACGTTTATTAGACCTTTAATATTATCGCTCGTAAAATCATGTATTGAGCATTTTCGCCCTTGATTCTGACCATCAAGTAGTAAATGAATCTGCTCGTATGGACTCGGTATGAAAATCATACGTATGATCCATGCGTTACGACTTGTTGCAATTTAAAAGTAAAAATCATTTTGAATCAGCATTAAAGACACATCGTGTTAGCTGTCAACACTAAAAAGTAATTTTAATGAAACCTTAAAGAGGTGAATTTCGAGTTTCTCGACTTCGTCGTCAATAGTAACGATACAAAGTCAACGAAGAAAGTCGAAAGAAAAATAATTGAAAACACACCTTCGCAAACGACACGCGTTTTGGCTCTCTTCCTCGTCGTGCCGTGAATTTTCTTTTCAATCCATTTGAAAACACTCACTCGTATATAAATCCTACACACACACACACGCATATATACTCGGCAGAAGCGTCAGAAAGAGAGGAAGAAGTGCGTGCGTTTACGGAAGTATTCCACTAGAAAGGAGGTTGAATTTCCGAGTGAAATTTATGAGATACGAGCTATATATATACTGGATGCGCTCGTGCACGATATGTATTAAGAGGAGCTGCTTCTCTCTCCGGGTAGTAGTGCTCTTTCTTGCGAGCAGCTCTCTCCTCGTCGGGCGTCGTCGTCGGGCGGGGAGCGACGGCGATGTCTGCTACGTATTCTCGCGCGTAAGTCAACTTTGCTAAAACGCGCAAAGTTCAATTACTTAAGCTTTCCTTTAGACTGTCAAAAGTCTGCTTGCTGGGTGCAGCTGCAGCCCAGCCCGGTATTATATACATCCAGCAGCGCATATATAATAAAACTTGTTTTACGCGCGATACACATGTTGGGAGTATAAATGTCAAGATGGTGCCAAGTTCGCCGTGTGCAGTGCGTCGTGTGTTTTTTTTTCTTCTCTCTCTCTCTCTTTCCATGAATTTTCAGGGTAATTCAAGCGCTCGAATGTGTGCCACAGCTACACACTACGCTTTTTTTTTCTACGTCTGCCGCGCGTGTTTTCTCCCTCTCTCTCTCTCTCTCGGCTCGGCGTAGCGGTAGTAGTAGTACCTTTTTAACGTCTCGCGCGAAGAACAATCCTATGAATAATACTCATTCGCAAAAACTCATTTATCTCCGACGCACACACACACACACACACACACGAGTATTATTATACGTGTGTGCATGTGTGTTTGCGCGCGTGCGGCCACCCGAGTTCATTAAAATTTCAAAACTTTTGTTACACGAGAGTGTTAGAAAATGCTCTAGGGTCTGTAGCGAGCGAGTGAGCCTCGTTGTTCCTTTTTTTTTCCACTCTGTCTCTCTACTTTGAATTCAACCCTGGCGTGTTTTTGCTTTGCGTTATGTAGCTCGGCGTGTGCGTCGACAAAAAAAAACAAAAAAAAATTATTTCTCCAACGTGGCTATATACATTATAACCCAACCCTCCCGTGCAATAATAATGCAATTGCGATTATTATACGAGTAAGAAGAAAGAGGAAAAAAATGGTTACTTTAATGAATTTACCTCGAACTCGGTAAGGGAGAAAAGAGAGAAAGAGGAGGAATTGCCGTGGCACGCGCGCATACCATAACGCGGCGGCACGAGGAATATTTTATACGTATACGATTTTATTACCTTGTATATATGATGATGATATATACATGTATACAGTCGTGCCCTGTGCACGCGCAATTTTCGGAATATAAACGTTATTAAATCCCGACCTTTTTCCACTCTTAATTTTACCCCGAAATGAAAATACAAAACGATATCGTATAAACGCTGCGTTGTATGCCGCGTAACAGGTGCGTTGCGTTGCGCTGCAAGGATTTTTCCGCGTAATTTTTTTTTTTTTTGTTCTTTCTCTCTTTGTTGTTTGTAAGTGTGTAATAAAACGTTGATGTTATATATATTGCTTTTTTTCATTTCACAGAGAGCTGCAGAGGGACTACGAGATCGAGACGACGACGGACATAGTTCTGTATCGGGGCAACGGGGGCGAATTTTTTTTCAACGAGACCACGGATATCGTGCCTGTAGTAGGTGCCAACGCGACCGAGCCGCTGGCCGAAGACGAGGACTGGGCTCCGATACTCAGGGTGAGCACCGACTTATAAATTCGGACGTTTAAACTTTCGTTTCGCTTGGAAAAATTTACATGGAAATTTACCTCCCATGTATCATAATTTCATTTCAAGTTATAAAGTATAATTTTAGTCGAGTTCGGTACAGTCTAAAAACAATTGCGAAATTTCGTAATTTACTAGCCTCTTTAATTCATAATTCGAATTAGGGAGTATAAAAGTCAGTTAGTAAAATGAATTTATTTAAAATTCTAAATTTTTATAAAAAGATTATTATATACGACTTTTATAACACTTTATTTAAAACATTTACATAGAAAGTCCAAAAAGTGATTGTCCCTAATGAAAATATTTTAAGTTTTTAGGCAAGATATTAAAAAGATCTTGTATAAGATCTTATGTAAGAACTTACATATGATAATCAACTTTGTAAATTCTTGCATAAGATCTTGATAAAATTTCAATACATCTAGTAGCAAGTTTTTGATTTCATTACTAGACTTGAAATAACAAGTTCTTATATAATTTGAATTTCATGATTGTGATTAAGTTTTACTATTTTATCCAAATCTTATACAAGAACTTGCTACCAGATGTCTTACTATTTTATCAAGATGTTATGCAAGAAATTACAATGTCGATTATCATACGTAAGTTCTTGCATAAGATCTTATACAAGATCTTTTTAAAATCTTGCCTAAGAACTTATAAAATATTTTCATTGGGGGTACGCTTTTATGTTTATACTTATTCTGTGGGGTGCAAGAAATGTATCTTTGAACTATGAATTAAAATTAACATTAATATATACAGAAAATTCTGCTGGGCTTCGTCCTCGGCCTCATCATAATCGCCACCGTGGTCGGCAACATCCTCGTCGTCCTCGCCGTCTTCCTCGTCAAAAAACTCCGCAAGCCCTGCAACTATCTGCTGGTGAGTCTGGCGGTGAGCGATCTCTGCGTCGCCTGGCTCGTCATGCCGCTCGCCATGATGTACGAGATCATGGGCTCGTGGACCTTCGGCTCGCGCGCCTGCGAGGTCTGGGTCAGCTTCGACGTGCTCAGCTGCACCGCCAGCATCCTCAATCTCTGCATGATATCCGTCGATCGCTACTACGCCATCTCCAAACCGCTCGAGTACGGCGTGAAGCGTACGACGCGACGCATGACCTTCTACACGGCACTGGTGTGGATCGGTGCGGCCTGCGTGAGTCTGCCGCCGCTGCTGGTGCTCGGCAACGAGTACAAGGTCATGAAGGACTACGGCGCCGCCCAGTGCGGCGTCAGCCAAAACTTTTATTATCAGATTTATGCTACTATCGGTGCGTTTTACTTACCCCTTTGCATCATGGTCACGGTGAGTTTTCTTCTTTTTTTTTCTCTCCATAATACGAGTGTAATTGTACGAATTTTCGGAATTTTTTAAAATATACGCGAGTAGCGTAGCGAGACATTGTAATAACGAATTTTTGACGCGGTAATAAGCCGAATTTTTTCGGCGCAAAATTTTTTCGTGTACCATAAAGAAGAGCCTGCCACTGCTCTATATATAGCACGGTGAGAATGTCTCTCTCTCTCTCTCTCGAATCGTCATTTGTCAAGTGGAAGTACCGCGCGTGAAAGCTCTTTATATATTATATAATATACGCGCCAAGCGCAGAGAGCAACCAAATGATGAAAAATTTCCGATTAAGGTGCGGTCGTTTTTCATCTCGATAATGTGTTTTTCGAGGCCCTGGCCTGCTCGAGAGAGAGAGAGAGAGAGAGAGAGAGAGAGAGAGAATGTAGGCAGTGAGCTTTTATTTATTTTTCTTGCTTTATACCTTACATTTGTTTTCGATCCCGATGGTAGAAGTGCTCAACGTTAATGATGGCGAAAAAATGACCATTAAAAATTTTTTCATATACATGATCATTATTCGGTTTGTTTTTGTTGATTTTCCCGTTACAATTATGTAATAAATAGCGAATTTCAAATGACCTGAAAATGAAAATGTAACTTTTTCAAAAAAATTTGTCCAGTTTACTCAGTCGCTTTAAATACGATAATATTGCTTTGAGATTCCAACACTAGATGTCGTGTACCTTGATTTGTAAATCTGCAAGTGTCAAAGTCAAAATAATTGTATATAAGTCAAAGCGTTCAAGCCCCAAACTCACTTCAGTGAACCTAACGTCGCAATCAGCTTGCTCTTTCTGAAATTCCGTCAAAGTTGAATACAGGTCAGGATGATGTTTACCGACGACGATTGCGAATCTATTATGCCATTCCCCAATAATTTTAGAATGGTAAAATTGATAGCCGCGAACAATTAATTTATTATTGACGATTTGAAGCTCCATTGCTAGGCTAAATAGCTGAACTTAGATGAGAGACTGAACGAGAGTCTCTTTGTCGGCCTTCGCAGCAGCTAGCGATAGTCAAACCATAACATTATTGTTTCGGCGATATTTGAATTATTATGTTTGAAAATTTTATACAATCGGAAAATGGGTAGTCGGAAAAACGGAATCGGAATAATGTAAAATCGGAAATTTCACATAATCGGAAAAATGGCCGTCGGAATAACGGGATCGGAGAAACGGCCGGATACCCTTCATGATTGGTCGGAATCCCGCTTCGGTACTTCATATCATTTTTTTAGTGGGACAACTTAAATGTGGCGTTTACTTATATATGTTTATGTTTTCATAACCAAAATATGGTCATTGACTAACAAAAACACGTCACACTTTTAGTTAGCATACGCCCAGTCCCAACGGCCTCTTCAAGCCCAACAAAACTTTTTCTGTGACGAGAAACCAATCGTAGATCGTTGAGCATTTCTGCCGTACATTCAAAAAAATAAAAGTAAAAAAATTGCGTCAAATTCGAAAAATCTCACTGACGATTTTTGAATGTTTTTTCTTTTGGTCAACCAAAGAAAAAAACTCGAACCCACAAGACAATGCAGTGCGACGTTCTTTCGACGCTATTCACCTTTCCTTTAAACAAAACAAACGAAGCAGCTATTATAGTGCATCGCCGATAATCTCATTCATTCGGACACCTTATTATATAATAAAATACGCACCTTTTGCAGACTTACCTAAGAATATTCATACTCGCGCGCGGGATCGTCATCGCGGAGATACGCGCGCAGACCCACATGGACGCGCTGTGCTACGTCGAGGTACCCACCACGACGACGACGACGAGTACGAGCAGTAGGAGAGCCGCCGCGCACGCCTCCAGCAGTACGAACGATCAGGAGGATCGTTCGGCTTACGAGAAAGCGACGACGACGACGACGACGGACACGGAGGGCCCGAGCTCGATGCAGTCGACCGCCAAGTCGTCGATCGACGGTCCTCTGGATCAGCAGCCGGTGAGTTGATTATTTATTGTTGTATTTACGCGAAAACTATGTAAATTTATATATATATTATATGTATAGATATATCGAGACGCGCGCACAGTCACGAGCGTGTGCCTTTAAATTTATGTTCTGTAGGACGCGTTGAAAAGCTCCGCTCGAATGGAACAATTCGCACTTTCGCTCGGCTTTGATCTCTCCGTATCTCCGGCTTTGTTGTCTCTCTGTTGCTGCTGCTGCTGTTGTTGTTCGTTTGCAGCAGCAGTGGCCAATACTCGCGAGCGAGAATGCCACAAACTCGATAAACTTGGGTCGCTCGCTGCTGGAGCTATAGTCTGGCGTTGGCACAGACACATACTCGTACACACACGTGTGTGTTTTCGCTATTATTATTATCATTATTATTATTATTATATAAAAGCGTTTGTGAGGCTGCAGCAGTTGGTCTAGATACTCGCGTGTGTGTCTGTATAAAACAAAGCCAAACGAGACTACCATATAGTATTTTGCTTCATCCACATGCCGTTTATATACGTGAAATATCGTAGAAACGCACACACACAAAATTGTATAGTATATACATATATCGTACGATTGGCTTCTCTAATTTCGCGGCGTGTGGCATGACCTGCGAGCTATATATGTACGAAGAAGAGAGAGAGAGAGATAAATGAAATATATACAGGAGTCGGACTCGAGTATGTGCTGCTGCACATTCGTGCATAAAAACTCCCGTCATGCGGCGTTTCAAGGTATTTTAATTGCGCTTAAACATTTTACAAGAGTCGTCCAGGCGTAATAAATACGTGCACGACGACGACGACGACGATGATGATACGAGCAATTTAGGAGCGTAATCGAACACTCGGAAAAGTGGCAAAAACCTTCTAATTTAGATTTAATTAAGAGCTTGTTAAAATAAACAAAAAATAAATATACACGTACGGACGAAAATTGACGACGAAGGCGGTATAACGATCGCGCGACGCGAGCGAGAGAAGATAATTACAGAATGCGTTACAATTTTTTTTTGCTTTTAATTGCTCTCGCGGAGCTCGAAAAGTATAAGCGTCGTTTCTGTATTCGAGGATTTTTTTGCAGCTTTCGAGCGGAGTGGATTAGGAGTGGGCCCGGGCGCGCGAGTCATCGCTTTTTGTTCAATTTTGTCGTCGTCGTCGTCGGCACCGAGACAAATGAAAGAAAATCTCATTAAATCTCGTCATTAACGTTTTGTAAGAGTTTCGAGCCTTAAAATTAAGTAAAACGTTGAATAATTCACGTATAAGCTGCGCACAGATAGGTAGATTTATATATGGGCACGTATATGAGGATTTTTACAACTTATCGAAAAAATTCTTTGATTTTTGAACGCACGGAGTAGACGTTGATGATTATTTTTCTGTGCCGATAATCGTATCTTGCTGACTGCTACTTTCGACATCGATTGAACTCTCCTCACAATCTCCTTTGACTTTTAAGGAATGAGATTAACTTAGATTCTAACTCATTAATCCCAGTAGCCTCAAATTTTTTAATCTCTATGATTTGTAAAGTCGCTCATACCTGCATCGCATAAATTAAAGAACGAAACGAGCATCTGAGTATTTTTTTCGCAAAACCGACTGCCAGAATTTATACCTGAGTGACTTTAATTCTATGAAAATTTAGTCATGTATAAATGTAGCGTAGTTGGAGGTATGATTGCGTTAAACGCGAGCGACAACAGTCAGAGCCCCTAACTCATTAGATTTACATTTTCTGCTCGTTACCGTCACCGAATTATCATCGCTCAGGTGTTGGTTTACAGCATACGCATACAGGGAACAAAGCGACACGCGTGCACAATAACTGCTAATATAGACCGCATACAGTGGAGGGGGAAAGTTTCGCCAGAGAGCTATTACATTCGCCGGAAGATCACTTCGCTAATATACTGCGACTGACTGTGTTGACTCGCTGACTGGCGAGTAGCTAAGTTCCTAGACGAGCGCACAAGTGTTTACAAGTTATTTCCTTGAAATTGTATATAGGTTAATCGAGGTGTACTGTGTAAGTGTTGGCTACTCGAATTGTATAACCTCAAATATTTTCGCAGTATTTATCGTGAACATTTACCGTGATTACACGTAATCAAGAAAGGGATGGAAAGCAACGGCGACGTAGTTAGGTAAAAACTTGTGTGTGTGTTATACTACAATTATCCTTTTTTTTACGGTTCTTTATTACATTCGATTATTCGTCAGGGTTAAGGAAGAGCCAAGCGATATACTGACGAACGAAGGTGACGATGATGTTTTCGATCCGGTGGACTCTTTTGATGTCAAAAACGTTCAAATATTGCCGGTTTATGAATTATCGGTGAGTTCAGTGATTTTAAAGTGTATTCCGTTAATCGAATTTTAGAATCATATCTACTATTTTCATTATAGGCTGGAAACGCGAATGAGAACATGGTGTCACAGAAAGGTTCAGATGAAAAAATCTTCGTCGATTGTGAGTGTAAAACTGAACCGCTCTCTATATTCACAAACATCTGCAAATCTGAATGTGAAAGTTGTCCATCCACCGTTAAAAAAGAAAACATAAGTACGACCAAATACATGAATGAAAAAAGTCTAATAATTTTGGTAAAAAAAGGATTCAATTATAATAAGAATTGTCAATTTAACGATAACTCCCGTTTAAAGATTTCCACACTCTTTGAATGTCACATTCGTCAAAAATCATTTGGGCTAAACGATAATCTTAAAACTCACATAAATATGGAACATATTCGTAACAGACCTTTTGACTGTGAGATTTGTCACAAATCATTTGGACTAAAATGTAATCTTAAAACTCACATAAATACAGTACATATTCGTAGCAAACCTTTTGAATGTAACATTTGTCACAAATCATTTGGTCGAAAAAGTCATCTCAAAATTCACATAAATTCAGTACATAATCGTAGCAAACCCTTTGAATGTAATATTTGTCACAAATCATTTGGAAGAAAACATTACGTTAAAACTCACATAAATGTAGTACATAAGAAAAGCAAACCCTTTGAATGTAAAATGTGCCATAAATCATTTGGACAAAAAGAACACCTTGAAACTCATAAAAATACAGTACATAAGAAGAGCAAACCTTTTGAATGTGAGATATGTCACAAATCATTTGGACAAAAAGGTTACCTCAATAGACACATAAATGCAGTGCATATTAGTAGCAAACCCTTCGAGTGCGATATTTGTCACAAATCATTTTCACTCAAGCATACTCTTAATGAACACATCAAAAGGAAACATGATCAGGACAAACCCTTCGCATGTGAGATGTGTCACAAATCATATGGATTAAAAAGTGACCTTAATAAACACGTAACTAGAGTACACGTACGTAGTAAATCTTTAAATAACTAGATCATTCCATTAGGTGTATGTTGTAATGGTTGAATACATTTGGCATAAATATTCTCTAACTTTGTGTAAAAATTTTGTATTATCTTATACTGTTATCGATTTTGTAATGATAGTAAAAAAATTTCTCTTTATTTTTTACACATAAACTAATAGTTGAAATAATAAATCGACGTAATTTTTTCTTGACGTTTGAGATTTTTCAAAATCCGGTCCAAATCCCAAATTCCTCGAAAGTTCTTAAATAATCGGAATAAGTTTTTACGTACTTTTGAAAAAAATGTTATTCTATTTATTTTTCGATAAGTAATATGTGACGATTACGTTCAAATAATTGAAGTTGTGCTTTAATGGACAAGCGCTGATCAAAAATTATACTTCAGGTTATTTTTTCGAATCACGATTGCACCCAACGACAAAAATGCTATAATCGCCATTTTAGCCTCGAATGATTTGTAGAACTGCTCACGTGCGCGCTGTCATTTTCCCAAGAGCGAATATAAAAATTTCATAGGATTCGTCGGGGAAGGATCGCGAGAGCCGAGTGCACACGAGTGAGAGAGAGAGAGGACGAAGAAAAATAAAACTGTGCCGCGTACAACCACTGCAAATCAATGGCCCAGATTCGCGTTTAGAAAAAAAAAAAGGAGAAGAAGAGAGACACAACACACACACCCGCGCACGCACAAAGGCACACGAAAATTCCTCGAAACACGCGAAGCCGCTTTTGTAAAAGGGTTATTAAAAAGAAAAAAAGCGGTTAAAGCAAAAAATAAAACAGCAGAAACGAGAGAGTAAAATTTGCCAAACAAAAGCAAAATTCGGACGTCGCGTTATTAGATCTGTTTTGAAAAAGTTGAAAAAAAAAAAAAAGAAAAAAAAAACGAGAGAGAGAGAGAGCCGCGATCGAGCGTGAAAGCCGCGATAAAATACACTAACCATCACGCTGCCGCCGCTGCTGCGCTATAGGGCGAAGCTGCTCCTCGTAAATTCAATGCCGCGCGAAGCTCTCTCTCTTTGCTTTGCCACCACCGCACACGGTGTGCAGTAGGTCGCGCGCGCGCGATTCGATTTTAAGAGTCCAGGACAGCAGCGAGGCCTGCACAGCCTATATATAGCAGCTCTCTCACGGAAGCCTATATAATAGCCCGTTGGCCGACGCCGCTGCAGCTCTGAAATTATTGGATCTTGAGGTGAGCGACGAAGTAAAACAAAAGGCCTTTTATCCCCCTTTTCGCCCTCGGCCCTTTATATATATAGATATGTAATCGCGCGGCCGCCCCCTTCAGCGCGAGCATTTGATGCTTTATCTCGTCACACACACGAGCAATAGGGCCGAGAGCTCTGGAAATCGACAATTTCTCCGCTAAAACTTTCCGAAAGGCATATAGTATATATATACGTGTATATAATCCTTCCGCGAGCTGAGGCTGCTGCTGCTACCGCTGCTCTACTGACGTGCACCGGCTGGTTTTCATAGCCTCGTCCGCGCGAGCGATCGTTCGGGCCTCTGCCTCTTTCTGCTGCACTAAAAATGAACGTTTACGAGCGATATAAAAAATATAAGAGTGAGTATAGACAGAACGAGAGAGAGAGAGAGAGGGAAAACCAAAAAACTTTTTCATTCTTATCTCGCTTTGAGCGCGCGCAGGAGGGGGGTATGAAATAATACGACTCGACGAAACGATCGCGGATTTGGCAACGACGAGTGTATAATACCTCTACTTGCCGGCCGTTTTCTTATCGCGCGGACTAATAAAAATCGCGTCGTTCCTCATTCTCGCTCGCAGCCGAAGGAAACCTTTAACAACTGCTTTATTCGATCTTCAAAGGGAAATTGTTTCGACGTTTCCCTTATCGGCGCCTATGTGCATCAAAGCAAGCCTTGTTAAATAATAAATAAAAAATAAAACAGTCGAACGGTATATCATATACGTGTACTATATGAGAAACGTCACGGTACTTATTTTTTGCGCGCGCGCGCGAAATAATAATAAAGAGGAAAGAAAAAAACGAGGCTATAGGCTCGCGCAAATTCATTTTACAAATAGGCCCGGCGTATACACGTATATCGGTTTAGTGCGCGCACGACTACGACGACGATGAAGGCAAAAGCAAAAAAAAAATGGTATATAGGAAACTGCGAGAAAAACGAGAAGGGAAAATTGTTCATATATACGAACTCGCGGTAATAATCATAAAAATAATCTAAACTCGAGCCATGAATTTTATCTGCTCTCTCTCTCTTACTGTCGCGCACGCAACAAACCAAGAAATGGTAATAAAAAAAAAAGAACATGAAAAAAAAAAAAAAAAAAACGGAGCGAGAGGAGAAAATTATCGAGCGTACAAGTATACAAACATGACACGCAAAAGGGCGATAGAGCGAAGCATTTCTCAGTAGCAAATTACGATCGCGCAGCAGGCAGTTCTAGTACGCTACTGTATATATGGTATATAGTAACGGCGCGCGGCGGCGGCAGCGGTGGCGACGGAGGGTTTAGAGGGGAATGAGAGGGGGGGGGGGGGGAGGAGGTTACTCCGTGAGACTGGCATGTGTAGTTACAACTATACACGAGTCTACCGAGCAGCGGTGGCAGTGGCAGCAGCTCACGCCTCTATATACGTATACGTGTACGTAGGAGTCAAATCAAAGTGTCTTCCGTGCTTAAAGCTCGAACTTAGTCCGAAGTTTGCCATAGCCCATTTCGATGATTGCCTCGTCGCTACGTACATATATATGGGTCAAAATAATACTTTTTTACAAAACCGTGCGCACGTATGTCACCGATCTTGACGCGCTTTTGGTATGTTATAGTATATGGTAAAAAGGTCCCAAAAAAAAATTTTTAGACCCCCTCCCCCCTCCTACCCCCCACTTCCGGTATAAACGTCCATTTTCGATCTATATTTTTTCTGAGGACATGAAGCAAGTAAAAAATCTGAAAAAATTCATAAAAATACTTTTCCACAATCCAAACAACCTTGAATTTTTTCAGATTTTTTGAGTGCTTCAGGCCTTCAGATAAAATCATTGAAAATTTCAAAAATCGAGATACGGCGGTATGAGCCGATGTAGTACTCGGAAATTTTTTCAGTTATTTTTCGCATTAAAAAACATAACCTCAATTTTTTTCAGATTTTTTCAGATTACCTAACGCACCTTTTGAAGCCAAAAACCGATTTTTTTGACGAAAATAATTTTTTTAGGACAGTACGGAGCCTCGAAAAATCTGAAAAAAATTTTTTCTTGTTTTTTTCATCAAAATACGTAATCTCAAATTTTTTCAGATTTTTTAATTGAAGGCGATAGCTTCTAGGGCCGAAAAATGCTATTTTTAACAAAAAATGGTTCCTAGAACCCGATGGTTCCGGTGAAAAAATTTGAAAATATTTTTTTTGAATTCCTTGTCAAATTTTAATAAATTTTGACCGTTTCAAAAGTTCGATTGAAGCTTCCTAGCTCATTTTAGAGCAGGACAAAGATTAGTGCAAAATATCTGAAGACGTTTCTGAAGACATTAAGGAATGATAAAACTCGTTTGATGCTCTAAAATGAGCTAGGAAGCTTCAATCGAACTTTTGAAACGGTCAAAATTTATTAAAATTTGACAAGGAATTCAAAAAAAATATTTTCAAATTTTTTCACCGGAACCATCGGGTTCTAGGAACCATTTTTTGTTAAAAATAGCATTTTTCGGCCCTAGAAGCTATCGCCTTCAATTAAAAAATCTGAAAAAATTTGAGATTACGTATTTTGATGAAAAAAACAAGAAAAAATTTTTTTCAGATTTTTCGAGGCTCCGTACTGTCCTAAAAAAATTATTTTCGTCAAAAAAATCGGTTTTTGGCTTCAAAAGGTGCGTTAGGTAATCTGAAAAAATCTGAAAAAAATTGAGGTTATGTTTTTTAATGCGAAAAATAACTGAAAAAATTTCCGAGTACTACATCGGCTCATACCGCCGTATCTCGATTTTTGAAATTTTCAATGATTTTATCTGAAGGCCTGAAGCACTCAAAAAATCTGAAAAAATTCAAGGTTGTTTGGATTGTGGAAAAGTATTTTTATGAATTTTTTCAGATTTTTTACTTGCTTCATGTCCTCAGAAAAAATATAGATCGAAAATGGACGTTTATACCGGAAGTGGGGGGTAGGAGGGGGGAGGGGGTCTAAAAATTTTTTTTTGGGACCTTTTTACCATATACTATAACATACCAAAAGCGCGTCAAGATCGGTGACATACGTGCGCACGGTTTTGTAAAAAAGTATTATTTTGACCCATATATAGACGATGGTGCACAGAGCCCAGAAGCTCGAGCTTCGCGAGAAAGGGATATATATATATAGAGAGAGAGAGAGAGAGAGAGAAAGGCTAAGCTTGCAGGCGCGATAAGATCGTTTTCTCTCTCTCACTCGCTCACTCTGGCTTCTGTGCGCGAGCTCGTACGAGGCAGTAAGTTCAATAATTCTCGCAGCGACTCCATACGTCTCTCGGCAGCTCACTCGCACAACACACACATATACGCGCTCGTGCACATACACACACACACACGTATACGCGAGGCATAAGCCTTTTTTTTCTTTACTCTCTTGGACTGTATGTGTTTTCGCCATGTACACTCACACACACACACACTTTACGTCTCTATATGCCTGTATATGTGATTCGATTCGGAAGTCTTATACAGAGTCGTAAAGTGTGTGTATACGTGTATGCACTTGCGATATATAAAATGGATTTTGATGAGAAAAAAAGAAGAGCGAAGAACAAGAGAGAAGAGAGAGAGACACGAGGCGTACAAGAAAAGACAATGGCTAACCTTTCTCTCTCTCTCGGCTACTCTCTGGTCCTCTCCCAGCGTACGTATATATAAATGCGATTTCATTTTGATTAAGCTCTCGCGATTCAGAAGCAATACGTGTATTACGCTGTCTTATTGCACTGTGCATTGTGTCGTGTGCAAAAAAAGGAGAGCAGCTCAGTCTCGATATACAGTATATAATATATAAGCGGCGCAGCAAGGATTATAAGCCCGATGGAACCGTACAAATTCGCGACTGTGTCTCGGCTGCGCTTGAAATTTAATTAATACTCGACGTACACCACACAGCCTGTAACAGGGAGGTCGATTCGATTTTTACGACGCGATACATAAACTTCGCGTCATCGCGCATTCGCTAATACACGTCTCGCGATCAATTTTCGCGCGTATATAAGCAGGAGCTTTATACCAGCGGCGCGGCAGCATCCACCATACCACCGCGCATGGTGGCTCGAGCGAATGAAACAATATATTAAAGGCCGCTCGCGCCTCGACGTATTATTATATAAAATGCGTGTATACACACACATACATACGCGTCATAAATCATCGCTCGCAAGCGCGCAAACTATTATGGATCAAGCCAAGTGCGAAGACGCGCTTACATAAAGCAGCTTTTTATAGCCGCTGGGAGAGAGAGAGAGAGAGCTTGCGGGCTATTTTTCTTCATACGCCGCGCGAGCTCGCGCAACTTATTCGTTTGTCCTGGCCCCCACAGTTTTATATATATATCGGTATGTATGTATAAAAGGAAAAGCTCGTCGGTGGCTGCGCTTTCCCACGGTGATTTAAACGAATTATCGCGCGCGCGTGCATAATATAGTGTACCGCGCACCCATGAGCGAGAGGAGAGAGAGAGAGCACAAATCGTTTGTAACGATCTGTAAACAAACTTACACGCGTGCGATTTATCGCGTTCTCTCTTTCTCATCTCTCTGCTCGAGAAAAAATATACTTACGGAGTGAGAGAAGATGAATGTAACGAGGAGAAAAGGAAATGAAAAAAAACTTAAGCAGTGAAACAGCGCGTATTATTATATATACCCTATGCAGATCCTTCCATCGATCGATGATAGCTGCTCGAGGCATGTTCGGATCCTGACCGAGCTCGAGAAATTTCTCGACGATGGGCAAATAGCTCAACTCTTAGGGTCACATAAAAATGCGTGTGGCTGGACTCCGGATCGACGTGATTGACGTCGATACTGTTGTACTGTTCTCAAAAGTCCTTCGATTTCGGTCTGGCCGAGTGGAGTCGCGCGATGCCGTGGTGTGGCGCGACGCAACAAAGGCTTGCTTATATTATACACGATCTGTGTACAAGAAATAAGAACACGTGTGTATTGGCTACGCCTCTAATTCGCTGCACTTACATTTTCTAATAAAAAACGACGGTGACTGGCGACAATACCGAAACCAGAAATAGAGAGAGATTAAGTAAACAATATGACATTTGTTTGTATTAAAAGAAAACGCGAGACTCATTTTTTAAATTTATTTATTATTTCACGTACATAAAAAAGTTATAAAATTTAACTGGGTTTTATAAATGTTAGAAAAATAACTGTTGAGTGTTAAACGCTTTTTATTGTATACCTTTTTTTCGTAAAGTTGATAGTTACACCGGTTTCGGCGAGTAAGTTAAATTTTACTCAAGAAATGATATCCAAAACGTTTTTTAAATAACTTTCAGTTGATGTAATACACCGCTATAAATGTTGTCCAGAAATTGTCAATTCAAACACTAACGGGTTAATATTCAATTAAATGTTTTCATTTGTAAAATGACGTTACATATCTTACAGCTGATCTTGTATATGTGATTTTTTAATTGTTCAGCTATGAGTTTAAATTATCATTCAATTTCGATGATCAATTTCAATGTAGATGCTGTCGATTTTTTTCATTACTCGAAAGCGAAGTAAAGGCGTGGCCTATACCTTTCCATGTGCTTTATAGCTATTACAGCTGCATACTTCGAAAAACACATGGTCCCAAGTACTTTCACTTTTACTTTCACTTTTTACTCAATACTATGTATGTAGCTCGAGCTGCAGTCGTAGTCAGTCTATAGTCAGTGTGAGTTTGAACGCCGCAGTGTGAACAACGAGAAAATATCGTGTCTATTGCGGTTGGTGCTTTTTGTGAAAACAATATAAAATACACATTTAATATTTCGAGTGACTAATTTTGTGTTCGAGTGCGCAGTACGATGGACATGTTCGACTTAGAATCCGTATCCGAATTAGAACAAATAAAGAACTTGCGAAGAAATGTCAATTGGAACATCGAATCAGAGCGACATGAATTTCTAGGTCAACTACGTCCCTTCATCAGTAATGATCGGTTATATAAGAATTACCGCCTTGCTGATGTTCGGCTCATTTTTCGAAAGGAAGAAATTGAACATATTCTTTTGGATTCGATAAAATTAATCAGCCGTGATGAACAACGACGTCGTGGACGTGAATTCATCAATTTTGTGATCATGTCTGGCTACAAAGACGAGCCTGAATTAGATGAAGATGGCCAGCCAATATTGCGTCGCACCACACCACTGCATCACGCGGCTAGACTGTTCAGCTTCGAAGACAAGAACGAATCTGATGATGTAGCCTCCCTATTATTATTGCCCCGTGAGCCTAGATTCAATACCCAGCGGGATTGGACTATTCGCCGCCTTTTTCTTAACGTATACAACACGAATTATATAGATGAGCGTGGATGGACGCATTTCCACGTGGCCTGTAGGTTTGGCTTCCAAGACATCGTTAAGCAATCTCTCGAGGCTGGGCAGGATCCCAATTGCCACGCGCAAAAATCAGTTGACCCGCCGATACACTTGGCTTTGGACAGTGGCAAGATCGATGTGGCTAAATTATTGTTGAGCCGTGGCGCAGATCCGAATTCGATCAATTCAAGAGGATTGACTCCTCTTTTCCGCATTTGCACGATGGTAGGCTTCAATCCCAGTGAATGCGCCGACTTGGCACAAATGTTATTGGAGCTCAGCAGTGACGAGTATCAGCCGGTTCAGGTCGATGCTCGAAACTCGAAGGGTAACACACCGTTGCTTTTGGCTTTGAATAGACGCAACGACGAGGTAGCTGAAGTGCTGCTGAGGAGTGGCGCCGATCCGAACTTGATCCACGGATCTGACGGATCGACCCATTTGCACAGTATTTGCAATAGATACTTTGATGGCGGCTTTTTGGAGCGATTTTTCAAAGTCTGTGACGACATTCACAAGACGGTGCCAGTCGATGTTTTTAACAATCGCGGCGAAACACCGCTGACATTGGCCTTGCTCAGGCACAACGAGAAGATGGCCGAATTACTACTAAGAAGAGGCGCAAATCCTAATATAGTCGACACCGAGGGATCGACTCTTTTGCACGTTATCTGCAACAAAGACGAAGAGGACAAATTGGCAAAGATTCTATTCAAAATCTGCGACGACATCCACAAGACGGTGCAGGTCAACGCCGAGGACAATGACGGTAACACAGCGTTGCAGTTGGCCGTGGCGAATCTATTGCCCAATACCGTCGACGTACTCTTGAATCATGGCGCTGATTTGTCCAAATGCCATTTCCCAACGTTAATTTATCCAGAATGGCCGTATTATAGTGACAGTCGTAAAATGAGAGTAGTGTCTGGTGCCCTGGCCGTCGCCGAGAATCTTGAGACAAGAGGATATAACTTCAGCCGAAGCGACGCCCTGACGATCATGAAATTCTTCGCTGAACGCGATTTGTTCGAAAAGTCGTCGAATTTTGAAGAATCTCTGCGCGATGATCAGGAGTTTACGAGCAAAGCGAAGAAAGTAAAGATAACGACTAGTCTGTCGCTCTATGATCTAATCCAGTTACGGCCCGAAGAAGAGGAAAAACTACTCACATATATGGACTACTTCGTTTTCGCGGGTCGTGGAATAAGGCCGTTTATACCGAGACACAATGAGAATTGTTTTTTGCATCTGTGCGAAAAACTATCGAGAGGATTTTTTCGGCGCTGGGCACTGGATCCGTTCCACGGGTTGATCCACAAACGTTTGCCGATCGAGTGCTGCGAGATGGTCCTAAAATCGCTGAACAATCGAGATTTGTGCAATATCTGCTTGGCGGCTGCAGGCCAATCCTCGTGATAACGATGAATGTATTTCCAGTATTATTTATGTTTTGTATCAGTCATTGTTCCATAGACACAACCGAGTATCTTTTTCCAATATACTGCATTGTAATATTATTTGATCGTAGATTTATTAAATTAATAAATTAATCTAAACAACTTGGAATAAATAGTAAGAAGAAATTTTACCTTTTCTTGATCCTGCTAAAACAAGTTGTGAGAATAGATATTAAAAATTTACCAAGGAGTGTATATGTGCAATTGGAAGGATACATGTGGACTTGATAAAAATTTAACATGTGCGGCAGTAAATAGTCGTTTAAAAAATAGAAATTATTATTAAATTTTATATACAAATGAACTCCTTGGTAAATTTTTAATATCTACAATGCAACGTGTATTGACAAAAATGTCGCGGTCATTATCAGTTAATGACAACTTTTTTAAGCATACAATAGTACTTTCGAAGTACTTGCACGAGTGACGTTTGCAGTTAACTTACTGAAAATACGTATACGCCTTCAAAAAAGATTTCGCGTTGCTTTTAATACACGAAGTTACTTTTGTATATGAAAATATCTCGGACCGATATTTTAAATCAACTTGCATCTTTTAATTATTATTTCGTACACGTCAAGAAAAAAAAAACAACGTTTGTTCATCCGTGCATTTTGAATGTTCCAATCGACATCGGTACAAAAGCGAAATTCTTATTTTATCCGTTCCAATTTGACACCCACCGCAAAGCAGCGCGTAATATTATGTACATACTCCGTCGTAAATTCTCCAATTAAGATTAATATTCTCTCTGCCGCGCGCCGCCTCAGGTCCGTGGGCCGTGGTGTGGTGTGCGAGCTTTTACCACAAGCAAGAGGCGCGCGAAATTTGAATGGCGGGCACGTAGGACTCAATAAGTTTCACAAAAGCGTCCACTACTACCAGCTACCACTAGCAGCAGCAGCAGTGGCACTTCAGGAAGGTCCATCGGGCCATCCCGTCGTTCTCTCGTGCGACACTGCGAAAGCAATAACCATTTTCCGCGGCCGATACGATCCGCAAGTACTGCTGCGAACCCTATAGTTCGGCCCATGCTCGAAGCTCGCCCCGAAATCTCAAACGCACGTGGTACTAAATCGACTGAGCTAGGCCACTATATATGGCCGATTCTCTGTGAAATCGAATGGCCAAAAAATTTTTTTTTCTGCAAATATGAAAAACTTGCTTTTCCCGATATCAGAAATGTCCCCAAATTTTATTAGAATTTTTGGGACCATCTATCACTCTTTTTCAGGGGCCCGAAGTTGGCCATTTTAGGGTTTTTTTGAAATTCATGAAAAATCACAAATATTAAAATAATTCCTGGAATAAAGTAGAATGATTCAAAAATAAAAGTGCCCAGCAACTTTTTTGTTGGAAATTGTCCAAATTTTCAGAAAAAAAATATGCCAAAGTGATTGGAGCCACCCAAAGAGAGCATAGTGGGAAAACATAAAAAAAAAACACAAAACAAGAAATCTACTCGAGTTCGAACCGGACTTTCATTTCCTAAACTATGTGAAAAGCTTCCTAAAGATGTCAACTAATGCCTGATAAAGTTTTGTAATGGGTCTTAAAGTTTAACGCAATGTAGACAACAATGTGTGGCGAAAAACATGCAAAAAAGGCCTGAAAATGGCTGTTTTTGGTGATTTTAGGCATTTTGGGCCTATTTTTGACCTTTTTTGCATGTTTTTCGCCACACATTGTTGTCTACATTGCGTTAAACTTTAAGACCCATTACAAAACTTTATCAGGCAGTAGTTGACATCTTTGGGAAGCTTTTTACATAGTTTAGGAAATGAAAGTCCGGTTCGAACTCGATTAGATTTCATCATTTATGTCCCTTTGGCAGTTTTTTTGCTTTACACTTACCTAGATTGTTCCAATCACCTTGGCATATTTTTTTTCTGAAAATTTGGACAATTTCCAACAAAAAAGTTGCTGGGCACTTTTACTTTTGAATCATTTTACTCTGATCCAGGAATTATTTTAATATTTGTGATTTTTCATGAATTTCAAAAAAACCCTAAAATGGCCAACTTCGGGCCCCTGAAAAAGAGTGATAGATGGTCCCAAAAATTCTAATAAAATTTGGGGACATTTCTGACATCGGGAACAGCAAGTTTTTCATATTTGCAGAAAAAAAAATTTTTTTGCCATTCGATTTCACAGAGAATCGGCCATATACATATATAGCGAGTGAAATATACGACGGGTACACGAGCTCGCAGCGGCACTTGCTCTATCTGCTGCGGAGCAGAGCCGTATATATAGCATATATATATACCGATAGATAGATGCTGCTGCGACTGGGCGAGAGGAAAACTATATACACTGTGTGGGAGCAATCTCGATGCGAACATCTTGACGCGCCGAGGCTAGGCTCTCCGAAGCTATATACATACAGCTTGAAACAAAAGGAGGAGAACGATGGCTGCTGCATACATCGTGAATTATAGCCGGGATACTCAATCAAAAGTTTAATGCACGCGCGCGAGGAGGCTGTCTCTCTCTCTCGAGCGAGAGAGACGATACACATTGCGTTATTATTTATTGACAATATCCGGAAGGAGCTCCTTCAATAATACAATATACCCGCGTCTAATATCCGCTTCTAATATAACGCCGAGAGAGAGAAGTGGAGTAGGAAGCTTCGTTCGCTAATTATCTATATAGCCGGAGCTTGAAAAATTCATGAGGAAAATTCGCGCGATCGTTTTGGAGCTTATATATGTATACATGCAGAGCGTATATAAGCACGAGATGTGCTGCCGGTGCTGCTGTGCAATAAGCTCGCGAATTATTAATCCCCAATGCTGCTGCTGCTGCTGCTGCTGCTGTGGTGCAAATTGACTACTTCGATCGCTCGAGCGATTTATCAGCGCCGCGGCCGCACACGCCGCACTTCCATCCGTGCACAGATCTCTCTCTGTGTATTCATGTATGCGCGCGCGGGTGCGAGAACGGACAATCATCCGCAAAAGGGCTTTACATCAAAATATATACACGTACGAAACACTGAATATTCGAGGCGGACAAGCGGCAAGTGTGTAGAGTACATATGGACGTGTATTACGTATGTGTGTGTGTGTGACCTAGGGCTCAGGGACTGTACAAGCTGCTGCTGCTGCTGCTACCCTCGAAATCTAGGTTGTACCACTTCGATATGTGTGTATATATAATTTATTACAGCAGAGGGTAAAGCTCGACGCGTGTAACTGTGTAATGCGTTATGCAGAGCAGTCGTCCGTGTGCCGGAGTAGAGAGCTTTTTCCCTAATTTCGCGTTACATCGCTTTCACTTTCTCAGGCTGCTATATATTAAGCGAGACGCCTGATTTTCGAGAAAATCCATTACCCGCGATCTCGATGCGATTTATCAGTCCTTGAATATCGTTATAAAATCGTTGGGTGTAAAATTTGTTTCGTTACGTTTATTTTTCTTCCTTTTCTTCTGCTTTTACGACGACGAGGACGACGCGTCAACGATCGCGCGAATTATAAAATTATACACGTATGAAAATTTTGAGGCCTCGAGACGCGTTAATTAAAGCACGGCTAAAACTTAATGGAATCAAGTCACCTTTTCCAGGAAGGATAAAAGCTCTCCTCCGCGTCGCGCGACTATTAAATATATGCATAAAAGCTCCGGGGGTTATACATATTCAAACTTTGGCCGCTGTACAGCAGTGCAGTATATAGTAGCGGTGTTATAGTAGTCGCGCGTATACAGCACATCGAGACTCGGAGAGTAGGCGGTAGAGCGGTATAAGCATATAAAAGCTCTACCTTCTACTACCTCGCGCGCAAGCATAAGAAAAGAAGTCGTCTCTTCGCTTTTCGCATTACATTAAACCGATCGTAATTGAATGACAAGTTTTCATTCTCGAAACTTGTTTGAAACTCTCAGCGACAGCAGCTACTGCTACAGCTATATAATAATAAGCCCCGAGAAATATACAAGAAATCTCGTATTCATTACTTCGGTGCGATTAAAATTTTCCCTTTTATCTTTGTCTCGTCGCTCTCGGTCGTTCACTCGCTCGCTTTTAAAATCTCCGCGATAATTAGCCACTCGGCGGCTGTGCTCTACCCACCACCACCCATCGGCGAGCTGCGCGAGGGAAAAATTTTCGGGCGCCAAAGCGTGTCGCGTTTAATTATAAAGCTTATGCACCGAGTGGCTCTCTCTCTCTCTCTTTCTGTAGCCACCGACGAGCGAGCTAGCGTACATAATTCATTTGGGCACTCCCGCTCACTCTCCTGCTCTCTCTTGTGCTCTTATGCAGTTTTGTCGTCGTACACGCCGCACGTTGTAATATGTCTTGGCACACACGCGTACGTAACGTAACGCAGGTACTCTCGTAACGCACATACACACACAGACGAGCGCGTTGAAAGAGAAGCAAAGAGACTCGCGAGCTATATGTGCAGTGCGATGCTTAAGCTGATGTATAGTAGTAGTAAATGCCGCCGGGTGAAAGTACTTTGCCGTTGGCAAAATGGCTTAACGACGCAGCAGCGGCACTAGTATACGTATGTATATTAAATGCATGTGTATATACGCACACACACACACACACGTCGTACACGCGTGTGTAGAGTCGTCGAGCGATGTTCGTATCGATCGCGTTTTGAAAAAAAAAAATTAAAGAGGTAGGGAAGGGGCGAGCTGTCCCGCGCTCGACTTCAAAGGGATTTTTTGCCGCGCCCACGCGCGTTGTACTGTGCGAGCGCGCGACAATTACACGCTGGAATGAGTAGGTAAAAGAGAGAGAGATAACCAATTAAAATGTAATGATCAATTTTCTTTTTTTTGTGCACGCGCGCACATTATAATATGCATATACGTACGCGCGTGAGAATTCGAGGATGTTATATACTCTGCACACATACACACACACACATGTATTAAATTTAGGTCAGTGCAGCAGCAGCAGCAGCCCCCCGTGGTATATAGCGCCAGGATTTTTGAAATGTGGGTCAACGACGATTATATTATTATAGCATTGTATATTTGCATGAGTGTATGTGTCTTGGTGTAGCATATACATAAATGTCCGTTACGGAGGCGAAAAGGAAGGCAAAGAAAAAAAGACGAAGAAGGGAGAAAAAAAAATAATACGAATCACGTGATGTTTTACGGCCTCGGCAGCTGGGTATTATAATATATTGCACACCTTGCCCGACGCGAGCGTATAATATATATAAAGCTTCCAGAGGCCCGAGAGCCTGACGCGCAGTAGGTCCTTCCTTTTTTTTCTCTCTCTCTCTCTCTACTACCTCCTTTTTTTCGTACGTGTGTGCAAGCTCGAGTCTCGGCCAGCTGCAGCACGCCGCGCCGGGTTTGTTTCATCGATGTAAAGCGAGCCAGCGAGTTTAAGAGAGAGAGAAGAGTGTAAGAAGAAGAAGAAAAAAAGAAGAGAGAGAGAACTTCTCACGGTATTTTCGACCGTAAATCTAATAGTTATATAGCCCCGGAATTATTACCGGACATTGAAGACCATTTCTAAAAGCTAGGTCATTTTGTTTCCTCGTTCTTTGCGCTCGCGCGCCTCTACTTCATTTCTCTACCCTCCCTTATACTATACACGGTACTATACCCTTCGACCGTCGCTTAGTCGTCGTTAATTTCTTTTACAAGCGGTCTCGCTCTTTCTCTCTTTCTTTCGTTCGTTTTTTTTTGTTGCCGTTGAGAATATACATACGTTTGCGAAAATAAGAGAAAATAAAACGTTGCACAAACGGAATTTCCAACTTTCGTCCAGCGGCAGCAACAAGTTTTTTCCGACCGGGAAATTAATTTTTTCTTTCCCTTTAGCGCTCTTTTCGGTATTCGGTTTTTTGTGAAAATAATTATAAAAAAAGTATGCACGCGAAACGTTTGGAAGCAAAAAAAAATAATTCCTCTAGCGCTCACTCTTGGGTGCACTCACATTACGAGTGTAGAGCGGTAAAAATTGTCTTTGCCATTTGGCGTGGCTCCGGCCACGGGCTCTTTGTCCTTTAACCGCCGCCACGCGTACACACACGAAAATTGCTGTACACAAGCTTCGAGTCGGGTGGTCGCGCGCCGGCACCACCAAAGCTTGCGGTGCGCGGGTATGGCGCGCGTTGAACAACGATAAAAAAAACATCGCTGCCGAATCATTGGCACGTAGCTTACTTTAAAAATGTGTTTAATCCTATTTTTATCTGTCAGTGTTGAAAGAAAATTTGTCGAAAAATTAAAGAGATAGTAAAATTTTAATTTCTTACTTCTTGAATTTTCACCTTTTTAGTTTTTAATTAAAGCTCAGTAACATGTCGTTTCACTTTCACACTTATCTTGGCAAATGTTTCACGCATATTCTGTGACACATGCATATCCAAGAAAGATAGAGCCGAGAAGATTTCCGCGCACAGGCGGGGATGCGAATAATAAGTTTCGTGGAAATTATGTTTATATTTTTCACCTCGTTAGATTTTAATCAAATACAATGACTTGTCATAACATCGCTCAACAGCTGTACTTACGTTTGATTGTGAATAATTTTTTTCTGAATGTAAATTTTGTTCAACACAATACCTATTATACAATTTTCATTATGAGATTGCTCTTATTGAATGTCGAAACTTTTCCTCTTTTGGTTTCCATAAATGTGTTCACATGCTATCTAGCGGTAACTTATGAACTAATGCCTGAAAAAAAGTTAACGTGAATAAGATTTCCGTGTGTTGCAACACATTAAATTTTTTTTTTTCAAAACTAATTCGGCACTTTTAAAGCGAGTGTTTGCATTATACTTAAAAATTGTCTACTTAAAAATTCCCACATTGGTTAAATAAATGCATGAAGATGTAATCGCGCACATTATTATTAATGAATTAACAAACCAAAAAGTTTTAATTCCATACTCCTATTTAGAGGTTAAGATCGAAATTGCTGAATAAGTCCATGAAAATTCGATCACAATTAAATCCACCGCTAGATGGCGAGTACTCCTTGATCCGTAAATCCGCAAGTAGAAAAGTAAGAATAAATGTATAAGTTAAAGCAAGGTATACAATCTTCGAAATCGAGATTCGAAAATTCTTCACGGAAAAAACAAATCTCTCTCTGCCTCTGTCTATCTCTCTTGGGTCTGCACATTACGAGTGCGTAGAGAGCTGAAAAATCGTCTTTGCCATAATTGGCGCGCGCCCGCACACATCACATGCAAATTGCTGTACGCAAGCTTCGACTATATATATGCACACGAGCTCGGCAGGCGGTCGGGCGCGCGCAAGCACGCAAAAGCTTGCGGTGTGTATGGCACACAGCAACAACACGCGCAGCAACGGCAAAAAAAGGAGGACGAAAATTCGCGCACAAACACATTCACGCGGTGCACGGTATGGGGCTTTGTGCTCTCAAGCTGGCCGCTCTGCGCAACGATTTAATAGCCCAGCTTCGCATCGCTCTCTTCTTCTTCTTCCTCTTCTTTTTCGGAACTTCCTCTTTGGCTCTGACACTGCAGCAGCTGCTGCTGCACGCTACGTACCTATATACACCGTGCATAAATGTATGGCCGGGCCAAACGGCGAAAAGCTTCGGAGCTCTCGAGGCCGTGTCGTTATTTTTTCTGCCTTAAAATTACACTCGCGACGCAGAAAAAAACTCGTCATACAGTCGTCGTCGTCGTCGTCGTTGTGCAGTCATTCGATCCGAAAAAAACCGGAGACGAAAGGCGTATTTACATTGCGAAAAAACGAGCGCCGCTTAATTTTTTCATTTGACTCTCCCGAGCTCCCTCCCTCTATACGTATATCCTACGTAGAGTCGAGCTTTTCAACTCGATCAGGCCTCCTTTCAAGCTTTAATGAGCTATTCACATATTTTTCTCTGCGTACACGAAAAAAAAAACAAACGACGAAAATAAGTAAATAATTTTTCGCCGAAAATTATTCAAGTATAGTAACCCAATGGAGCTGAAATTGCCGCACTCTTCCTACTCCTATCCCTCCGCGTGCATTACTCCGCGAAAAGTATCCCCCGAAGATAGAAAGAAAACTTTGACTCTCTCTCTCTCTCTTTCTCTGTGCAGAGAGGCAAAGGAGCTGCACACTGCTACTGCTACTGCATTGGCTCTCTCTCTACAGAGAGGAATCTTTCCGCCGCTTTAATACATAGCATTTTTTGCCCTTTAACAGCAGGAAAACTATTTCTCGGCAGGCATAATTTACTTTAAACTCGGGAGAGAGAGAGAGAGAGAGGAAGGGGCTTGCGCTTGTGCTCGTGCTTGCACACAGTTCTGGGATGCAGTGAAAGGGGGGAGAGAGAGAGTAGGAGGAGGAGGAGGAGGATTGGATTCCCAGTGCCTCTCTTGCGCACACTTTATTACAATGTCTCTTTGGGTGCTCGCTTGCACACTGTAGCACAAAAGTCGAGAAAGCAAACTCTCTCTCTGTCTCTCTCTCTCACTGCCCTGTGTGTAGCAAATCTAGTTTTCTCGGGCGTGTGCGAGAGAAAGAGCGAGAAAGATAAAAGCAGTTCGAGGTTAAGTAGCGCTATGGGTTATTAAAAGCGCATAAATTTGAATTCAATCAACCGAGGGGATGGAATTGCCTTCTCTCTCTCTCTTTTTTTTTTTAACCTTTACTCTCTCACTCTCACTTATCTTTTATGCACGCGCGTACGCGCGAGTCCAAGGTGATTATGAATTTTCAACGCGACTAGAAAATGAAAAATGATTAAGAAAAAAAAAACGAAGGAGAAAAAATTAAAGGGATAAAAAATCCGTCTCGAGGCCCCCCGACGATTAAGTAAAAGGGATAAAAGTTGAGCTTTTTTTAAGCAGTAGTGGCAGCAGTAGCAGCAGCACTCGAGTGATAAGAAGAGAGATAGAGAGAGCGAACACTCGGGTGAAAATTGATTCATTATTTCTACTGATTTGATCTTCAGGCCGCAGCAGTAGCAGCAGCAGGTCGAGCTTGCGCTCGTGCCTTGCTTGCGCTCGTGCTACTGCAACACGGCAGCTGGCTTCTTCGGCTTTTATATAAGATTTTCTCTCTCTCTCTCTCTCTTTCTGTCTTCTCTCTCGTTGCGAGTAACAGCTAGAAAGGCAGCGCAGCAGCAGCAAAAGAAGAACAATAGCAGCTTTCTTCCTTAAGTATCCTCTCTACATAGCGGCACTTAGCCTCTCTCACTCTCTCTCTCTCTTCAGCTTTATCGATTTTGCTCTCGCAGTCGGTGAGCCCATCCACTCCTGACACATACATGCACTGCACGTACACGCACACACGTACTCTTGCCGAGTGAAGTGCATAAGCGTGTGTGTATATGCGTGAGTGTGTAACTGCTTACTGCACACAGACACGCACATCAGCATCGCGCACCGGTATACAGCAACGGACCTTCAAGAGTCATTATTACAGCTGCTGCTGTTGCGACCGACGAGAGGAGAGATCGCGCCGAGAGAGAGAGAGAGATGGAACTCGCTGGACAGATGCAATTTAGCAGCGGTAAAATAGTTCGCGCCGAGTTGCCCATTAACGATACACACGTACACACGTACACAGACAGAGCACAGTACATAGTACAGGGTGTACATAAAGTCGACGGATGGACGACGCGGCGCAGTGCAGACACAAACGGTACGTACTGTATTGAGAGCCACGTGGCAGAAACGATAAAATTCTTGTATATACGCGCGGGCGGGGTGGCCCACGCGCGCATTTATACATACAATGTATATACTTGAGTTAATTAAATTCCTGCGCGGGTCAAGCATTGCGTGCGCGTGTGTGTGGGTGTGTACTTTTGCTGCGATGATCGAAAGAGGATTGCGCACGGTTGAAAAAGAACCTTTGTTGAAAATTAACGTACAGCTACCGATTTTCGTAAAATGCACTGAAATTTGAGAAAATTCAATCTCTCGCGCTGTTCGCAGTGAAAAGGTGAACGAGAAGGATTAAATTCTATACACTGGCGTTTAGAAATTTTGATCGATATTGCTGAAAATATGTAGGAAATGTCAATCGCAATTAAAGCTAGAATTCGCCACTAGATGGCGAGTACCTACGTTTCTGTAAATCTGCAAGTGGCAAAGTCAAAATAATTGCATAAATCTAAAAAGATGTAATTCTATTCGTAAGTGAATTTTTGATTTGCAAAAAAATGCATAAAAACTCATTCAAAATTAAAGCCAACGTCCATCTCTAGATAGCGAGTACTATAATTCATCTGTAAATCTGCAAGTGGCAAAGTGAGAATAATTGTACAAGTCAAAGCAGGGTATCTAAACAAATAAACATATCGAGAAATATACGAAAAATCTACTGAACTGAACCTGAATTCATCCACTCGATGGAAAAAAATATCTCCGCTTTTACATGAAAATTTCGAAGTAAATATTTTTATAAGCGCGTACAATTCATATTCATCGGCATCGTGTATTCATCGTTGACTATATATATCGCTCGATCGAGCGAGACAATCTAGAAGTACGTGTTAATTTTTCACGCGCGCGATTTCTTAATCCAAAATAGGAATACTCGCACGCTTCGCTTATTCATCTGCACACACACACACACCTACGTGTGTATCATTCAATCCCCACGGAGCGAGGATATATATACAACAATAACGCATACAGCAACAGCAACAGCAGCAGCAGCAGATCGAAATGTGTATCGGGCGCTCGGCTCGATTGCTCCGAGTAGTCGTGCTGAATATACATGAGAGGCGCAGCAGCAGCAGCGAGTGAAGAGAAAGAGAAGCGATGCTGGTATACACGTATACCTTATGTACGTGTATACGTATATAATAGTAACGCGCAACAGTAGCGGCAGTGTGCCGATAACTGACACGCGACTATCTCTACCCTCTGCCCTCTGCCCTTTGACTACTGCTGCTGCTGCTGCGAGTCGTGCATACGATATACACAACACAACGCACGACTCGTCGTATACATATATACGTACGTATTCGATAATTGTTGCCTGTCTATATATACGTATATAACACGCACAGAGCCGCGATGTTCCATTGATATTAAACTACCATAATCGAGCTATTGTAAAAATTTGTATACTCGGACGTCGTGCGAGTATCATCGGCGCAGCGTATATGGCAGCAGCGGTAATTAATCGCTTATCTCCGTGCGCCTGCCTATCTATCCATACACACTTGTATGTGTGTACGTGTATTGTATCGTTATCCCATGGCAAAATATAACCATTAACTGAATTTTCCCTCGTCCCGGTTCCGAAGCTGTGCTACTGCTGCTGCTGCTACTGTGGCGTTGTTGTTGCGCTGTGGCGGCGCAACAGAGCTCCGCAGGTATTATATATCTATCTATGTATGCATTTATGCCATGCTAAAATGTCAGTGAGAGGATAGAGACTCGCAGCAGCTCTCCTACACACACACACACCCCCCTCGCGTTTACCCATACACATCCACACCCCGAGCGAGCTCACCTCTCTCTCTTCGCTATATACATAATACGTCATCGTAGTCGGTATAGGACGACGACGACGACGACGTCGGCGGCGACGTCGAATGCATGTCACGATGATACTGTGGTTTTGCACATGCAGCCGAGCGAGCGAGCGAGCTAACGCGGCACACGTACAGACACATCGTGCGCGGGGTTTGCTGCTGCTCGACGGTCGATACTCTCTCTCTCTCTCTCTCTCTCTCTCTCTCTCTCTCTCTCTCTCTCTCTCTCGGTTTATGCATAGATACGATGCATGCGTGTTACCGGGAGTTTAAGAGCTTGCCAGAGCTTAGGCTATATTATAGATATATGTAGGTAGGATAGGATGAGTTGGGGGATGGGGAACCTCTCACCGCATACTCGTGCATGCACACTCACACACACACATACACGCGATGATCGCGATCTTGTATCCTATATGCTACGATGAGTTTCGAATGATTTCGATCATTTTATATAACATTTATTTCGCTATTCTTATCGATCGTATTATTCGTCGTTGCTATATTTGCGCAATCGTTTCGCGTACGTATCAATGAGTAATCGTAATTTCTCGCAACGCAACGGGGGGCACATATACCTGACATAAATTATACACGCGCATCGCGTAGATGTACCTATATATACACGCACCCACCCACACACGTATACATACTTACATAGATATATTGTAAATATTAGATTATTGCTCGTGTGGTTTGTATAGCTGTATATCGTGTGGCATTTGCCCCTTTTGCTTGCCTAGTTCGTGGGCACGTACTATTTATATATAGTATATATATGTGTACGATTTATTATTTACGGTAGTGCACGCGCCCACGTACGTGTGTGTGTGTGTGTACGACTCGTGTATACGGCATTTAACGAAAAGCTCACGTCGGCGGCGTCCCTTTTCATGTTTGTGGCGATACATGTAACGCCGTACTACGGCGCGAGAAACTCCAGTGCTCGAGGGCGCGTTTTCAAAGCGCAGCAGCGCCTGGCCCTCGTATACACACACACACACACACACGCATATGATATTTAGCTTCGCAGTGGTAGCACCCAATCGATTCGTATACGGTATATTAAAGTGCAGAAGTATATATAGCGCAGCGTATATACGATATTACGAATAATATAGCTTCAGCTGTCTCTCAAATTTATCTTATTTATATTATGATAAAAATATATATGTACGAATATATATTTATCAAAAAAATAAGCCCGCGAGAGCGTGAAATATATATTATTATAATATTATGATGTATATAAAAAAAAGTGTCCGTGTGCGGATGCTGCTGCGCGTCAGGGTATACAGGTGGTGTCTGTTATATTCCGCTCGCGCGAGGTTTGACAGAATAATCGTGACGTGTATATACGGGTGTGTGTGTGTGCGTGCGTGTGCGCGCGAGAGAACGTCGCAAACATTAACGTCAGTTTGAATTATAAATTCATATACCTATACGTTTACCCAGAGAGAGAGGAAGAGAGGAAGAGAGAAAGCAGAAATGCATATACCTCGACTTTTGTCTCTACCTCTCTCTCTTCCTCTATTTCTCTTTAACTCGTGTGTGCGGCTTCCGCAGAGCAGAGTCTCTCTCTCTCTTTCTCTCGGCTGACAGTTCGACGCGCGGCGTGAAATTTCTATGTGCCATATAGCATTTCTCTCTCACTCGCGATATATATCTATATACACGCAACACTTCGCCTATATACCAGTGTCAAAGAATCAATTAAGCGTGAGATGGAGAGATGATGAAAAAAAAAGGAGGAGAGTGAAAGAGAGAGAGAGAAAATGCGTAATTTCGTTCCCGCGCGCTCTCTATCATTTGTTTTCTTGGAAAAGGTTTTTGTACCTCTTTACCTTTGAGCTATCGCGAGCAGCGCGCGCGAGCGAATTTTTCCTTTACCTTTTTTTTTTCCTGCCGCTGCTGCCGTGCTTCTCTGCCATGCTCTCGCTTTCGTCGGCAGCAGCAGCAGCAGCAGCCTAGTGAAGCGTTACACACATTTCCGTCTCTCTCTCTCTCTCTCTCTCACTCTCGACGCTTTAATTAAAAAGCCTTGCCGGTGCTACTGCTATACTACTGGAGCTGCTGCTGCTGCTGCTGAGCGTATACTTTTGACCCGTGAGCTGGCCTTTTTTTTCTCTCTCTCTCTTACTTCTTTTTTTTTATTTTACTTTTTTTTTTTTTAATTTTACCCCCGTACGCAGAGCCGTGGTGCGAGCTCGCGCGATTTTCTCATCTTCCGATATACGATCTTTTTCTTGCCAATCGCGTTTTCTTCGACACCTACCTCGCCAATCTGCAAATGAGCAGTAAGCAGTATCGACTCCCAAGACTTCTTACGGATTTTTAACTCTACACATAAAATATAAAATATTGATTATATATATCGAGCTTTATTTCTAACTCAGACGGGCGAATATTCCCGAGACTTTGTTTATTCTTCGTTATAAAATCGCTCTTTTATTTACTGTTAAAACTTTTTCTCTTTTGATTTCCATAAATTCATCCATACGCCATCTAGCGGTAAATCATAAACTAATGTTTGAAAAAAAATGAGTTATAACATAATACATAGCATTTCCAACACGTTTTCAGTAGCTCCCAATACATTGAAGCTTTGTATTTTTCAATACTAATGCGGTAGTGTTTATGCGAGTATTGTAATCATATTTCATCAAGTATAGCAGCAATCAAGTTTGGGCAAGTAGATGCACGAAGATGCATCACGTACATTATTTAGAATGCACGAACGAACCAAAAGATTTAACTCCTTACTCGTAATGAGAGATTAAAATTAAAATTGCTCGAAAGATTCATTGAAATTCAATCATAATTAAAGCCGACATCCACCGCTAGATGGCGAGTATGGCTTTATCTGTAAATCTGCAAGTGGCAAAGCAAGAATAATTGTATAAATCAAAGCAGGGTATTACTTCAGAATCTGCATGAGAACCTGCTTTTATCAATCTCTTCTATCAATTCGAAAATATATTTTGATTCTGAAACATCCTATCGAGCTTTATTACTTACTCGATACAAATCGCGCGTGCACGCATTTGTGCGCGCTCACGCGAGAAAATTACTTTAATTACGCATTAAAATATGCTCCCGAGAGCCTCTACACCATTGAATAATAATATCGATAAAACGAATTGGCCTCTCAAAGAGCATCGATGACACGCGCATATATCACTACTTTGCACGCCTCTCCACGCGCGTCACTCGCCTATTTTCACTCGAGCTATTATATACGCATGAATCATATCGCAGGATGAGAGTATTTATATAAATGCACCATCGATCATTGTATTACTCGATGACTGTTGTGTGTCTGTGTGTTTAAATACGGGCACGTATTTAATTCAACGGACTGCGAAGCGAAGTAAAAGTAAAAAAAAAAAAATCTCTCGATTTTTCGACATCGATAAGATTCTATTTTATATATAGAGATATCGAAGGGGAGGGTCTGCAGCAGCAGCTGCAGCAGTGATTTATAAGATCTCGAAAGCTAACTATACGCTATATTGTTGGGCGCGCTGTTGCTCTTCTGGGCACGTATCCATTTAAGCAGTTGCACCCTCCAAATCCTTCGCCCTCGATTCCGAGGGAGTATAAAGTCGCGAATACATAATGCGATATCCTTCTTCATTTACAAAAGTGTGTGTGTGTACGAAGAGATCGCGCCGCGAAGATGATCATGCCGGCGGAGTCCGGAATTGAAAAGAATAAGTCGCGGAGTCATCCATCTCTTAGCGGCTCTTGGCGAGCAAAAAAAAATGCCGTTTTTCGCTTCCTCTTTTCCTTCGCAAAAAGAGCGACTGTATATAAATATAACGTGTATAAAAAAAGGATAATATCTGCAGGCGAAAAACTCCTCTACTTCCCCTTTCGAAGAGCGCGGCGAAAGATTATCAATTCGCATAAATTACGCAATTTGCCTTACAAATGAAGCTCGCAAAAGAAGTAGAGTAGCGAGCTGAGCCTCAATTTTTTATTATAATTTCGCCTTTTTCAATTCCTTAAGCTCCTATACATATAGCCGGTCGCGCTGATGCTCGATACGCGACTGTATCTATATAAAAAAGGAGCTATTGGAATAATATTGAACGTGGGGGCGGCAACGAGTGATTAATTGCGAAGCGCTATCGGATCTTTATACTACTATAAAGATTATAATACAAATGTTACGCTCGAAGTGGTCTCCGATAAAAAAGTATCTCGTCGTCGTCGTCGCGCGAATATATTTTTTACCACTCGCGACAACGAGTGGTACGAGTCGGTGTGCGCGCCGACGATGCATACATGCTTCGTCGCCGAGAATAACGCGCGAGAACAATAGTGTAGTAGTAGCAGTACACGGAGAGAAAATATACGCGATTGAGGGAGGACATGTATCAAGCAAGAATCGCCGGAAAGCTTGCCTGGCTCAATCGCTGGCTGTCCGGCGATGATAGCCGGAGACTCGACGCTGGGACTTGAGTCGAACTACGGCCGCGCGGCATTATTTAGTCTAATCGCTAAATTTATAACTCGCTGAAAATGTGCCTGAATGCACTTGAAAAAATAAATGAATCCACTATTCCGATAGGAAATTGTCTCAGCTTTCCAACGGTATGGTCAAATTTTCCGAAATTTTCATTTTTTCCCGAGAAAATCGCCGGGAAACCTTAAAAGTCGAATATCTCACAAAATAGGTTGACTCAAGTTCCAGCGTGCGAGCGACCAAAGCGACGCTAGAGTCTCCGGCTATCATCGTCGGACAGCCAGCGATTGAGCCAGGCAAGCTTTCCGGCGATTCTTGCTTGATACATGTCCTCCTTCAATCGCGTATATTTTCTCTCCGTGTAGTAATGGTAAAAAAAAGGGAGGCCTCTCAACGAGCTCTCGGATATATACGGACGAGCGATTTCGAACGAAAGAAATAACGAAAAAAGGATAAGACAGAGACTACAAAAAAAAAAAAAAAAAAAAAAAACNTGAAACTGAGGTGTGTATAGGCTAATATACGATCCTCGCGTTCGCACATACAAAGCAGAGAGAGAGAGGTATATAGGAGCCGCGTGTGGCGACGCGCACATCCTGTAAGCATGCGAGAGCTCGCGCACTGCGAGTATATAATATATAAAATCGTCAGTCTCTCTCTACGTGGGTGTGTGTGCGCGTGAGTGAGTATGTAAAATATAGGTCAGGCCACGCGGGGTGAGATACACACATACACCCACACACACGTACGTATAGTAATAATAACAGAGAGAGAGTCTATATAGTCTTTCCGAGGCGGTAGCAGCGGCGGCGCAGGATTTCGTTGTAGTACGTGTCCTTATAACTTTGGTCGACCGAGCGGAGCGAGCGCGAGTTGAGCGAACGAGTCGAGTCGAGTCGACCATCCCCTCGCACGTTTGCACACCGCCTGCTATATATACGTGTGAGCTTTGCTTACTGCCGCTGCTGCTGCTGCTGCACAAGACGGATTGGCTCGGAACGATTTCTGACGAGGCAGCAGCAGCGGCAGCGGCAGTAGTAGTGCTGCCGAAAAGGAACGAGCTGACTGTGCTCGCTCGGGTTCGCACCAAAAGAGAGAGAGAGAGAGAGAGGAAGGCAATATACGTATATAGTAGATATATATCAAACGATTATTACCCTCCTCGCCTTGCATGTATATATACAGCAGAGAGAGTAGCTATCGCACGTATATACGTATTCGATTGCTTTCCTGCTGCTGCTGTAGCTGTTGCTGCCTCGTATCGTATACTACTATACTGCTACATGTATATAAATCCGTAATAGTGCAATAGACACTTTGTCGTTATTATAATGCGTATCCGCGTTATAGGATACACACTCGATCGCTCTCAGTCGGACGCGTAAGCGAGAAGACAAAAAACGTTCGAGCGAGGTATATATATCGAAGAGCGAGAGGGATTAAAAAACCGTATTATTATACATAACAGCGCGAAAGATAGAGAGCTTAATTAGCTTCCGCGCGAGGTCTTTAATAAATAGCCTCTCTCTCTTATAGCATCAACGCTAGACAACGCGCAGACAGCCCCCCCGAACGCTATCGCGCGTATACTTATATATATAAATCGGAGCTTTTTCCCGCACTCTCGTGTGTTAGCTTTCGGATAAAATATACACTTTCGCTCCATCGAGTGTGTTTTAGCGCTCGTGCCTCTCTCTAGCGCGTGTGTATAGTATACGTGTATATAGTAATTCAATTCCTCGCCTCGCTGCGGTTATCGGACTTCCAAATTAGCCCGAGCGACATCGGGGCTCTCTCGACGCTATGTATATACTGTACACTGTGCTACCTGTAAACACACGCACACAGACACACTCGAAGTGTTTGCAAAACTAATAGCGCGCGAGCCCGACGCGGTGATAATATGTTTATAAGCTTACTTTTCCTCGAGGAGGATTTTTCGATCCCGGCCCGCGTGTACTGCCCCGTAATGTATTCCTTTTTTTCTTTTCCTTCTTCTTTTTTTTAACGAAGTATATTACGATTCGTATCTCTCGCGAGGGTGTGCCACGGTATAATTGAGAGGACCCTCGGCTCTCTGAAAAGAGTACCGCACGTCACTCGCGTTCGGCGCCGTTGACGTTCGCGTAGTACGCGTAAAAATAAAATGATGAACGAACGAGAAAAAAAAAACTATCGCTGCTGCTGCTCTTTGGGTGCACGTATGCACTTTTCGAGAGAGCGAGAAAAAATATTTTCGAGTATATTCGATACCTCGCTTCGTATACCGTGCGCACGCTGTGTACAGCGATACCAAGTATATACTGCTCGCTCGCCGTAATAATAACTTTGTTTAACGACGAAAAAAAAGTTTGTATTATAGTTTTGCCATTCGAACGTTTCTCTCCGTGTGTATACGCGTCGCATGTACGTATGTGTATGCATGCATTTACCGCGATGCATGTGAAAAACCAGAGCGCGCATGGAAGAAAATGATATCCTTGCGCGCGCGCGACTTGTTGGTCCCTTTCCTATACACGTATACGATAATACATATAATAATAGTAGAGACACAGGGACGTGGCGAGCTTCGTCGTTCTTTTGTCTCCGAAGTTTAATTTCAAACTTTTTCACTGCTGCTGCTCGTTTTACAGGAAAAATTCGTACGAGATGATGCACACACGCGTACTCATGTACTCGAGTAGGGCATCTCAGCGTCTAAATTTCAGCGTCTAAAATTCCCGAGGCAAAGGGATTGAAAATTGAAATAAACTCGATACGCTCTCAATACGAAGCGCGGACGAACGCGAACAAATATGTGTGTTTGCCTCCGCGCGTGCCGCGACACTCTGTATCCGGTTGAACCTTTTCGTCGCGAGTTATATATGGGTCAAAATAATACTTTTTTACAAAACCGTGCGCACGTATGTCACCGATCTTGACGCGCTTTTGGTATGTTATAGTACATGGTAAAAAGGTCCCAAAAAAAAATTTTTAGACCCCCTCCCCCCTCCTACCCCCCACTTCCGGTATAAACGTCCATTTTCGATCTATATTTTTTCTGAGGACATGAAGCAAGTAAAAAATCTGAAAAAATTCATAAAAATACTTTTCCACAATCCAAACAACCTTGAATTTTTTCAGATTTTTTGAGTGCTTCAGGCCTTCAGATAAAATCATTGAAAATTTCAAAAATCGAGATACGGCGGTATGAGCCGATGTAGTACTCGGAAATTTTTTCAGTTATTTTTCGCATTAAAAAACATAACCTCAATTTTTTTCAGATTTTTTCAGATTACCTAACGCACCTTTTGAAGCCAAAAACCGATTTTTTTGACGAAAATAATTTTTTTAGGACAGTACGGAGCCTCGAAAAATCTGAAAAAAATTTTTTCTTGTTTTTTTCATCAAAATACGTAATCTCAAATTTTTTCAGATTTTTTAATTGAAGGCGATAGCTTCTAGGGCCGAAAAATGCTATTTTTAACAAAAAATGGTTCCTAGAACCCGATGGTTCCGGTGAAAAAATTTGAAAATATTTTTTTTGAATTCCTTGTCAAATTTTAATAAATTTTGACCGTTTCAAAAGTTCGATTGAAGCTTCCTAGCTCATTTTAGAGCATCAAACGAGTTTTATCATTCCTTAATGTCTTCAGAAACGTCTTCAGATATTTTGCACTAATCTTTGTCCTGCTCTAAAATGAGCTAGGAAGCTTCAATCGAACTTTTGAAACGGTCAAAATTTATTAAAATTTGACAAGGAATTCAAAAAAAATATTTTCAAATTTTTTCACCGGAACCATCGGGTTCTAGGAACCATTTTTTGTTAAAAATAGCATTTTTCGGCCCTAGAAGCTATCGCCTTCAATTAAAAAATCTGAAAAAATTTGAGATTACGTATTTTGATGAAAAAAACAAGAAAAAATTTTTTTCAGATTTTTCGAGGCTCCGTACTGTCCTAAAAAAATTATTTTCGTCAAAAAAATCGGTTTTTGGCTTCAAAAGGTGCGTTAGGTAATCTGAAAAAATCTGAAAAAAATTGAGGTTATGTTTTTTAATGCGAAAAATAACTGAAAAAATTTCCGAGTACTACATCGGCTCATACCGCCGTATCTCGATTTTTGAAATTTTCAATGATTTTATCTGAAGGCCTGAAGCACTCAAAAAATCTGAAAAAATTCAAGGTTGTTTGGATTGTGGAAAAGTATTTTTATGAATTTTTTCAGATTTTTTACTTGCTTCATGTCCTCAGAAAAAATATAGATCGAAAATGGACGTTTATACCGGAAGTGGGGGGTAGGAGGGGGGAGGGGGTCTAAAAATTTTTTTTTGGGACCTTTTTACCATGTACTATAACATACCAAAAGCGCGTCAAGATCGGTGACATACGTGCGCACGGTTTTGTAAAAAAGTATTATTTTGACCCATATATATGTATAATATTAAAAGTACGTGCTGCCTGCCTGCCGATGGCTTTTGAATAATTGCAGAGAGCCACTATATACCAGAGCAGCTGCAGGATCCCCCCACACACAAACTCGCGCACGGATTTTACGGTTTTATGCCGTATCCATTGAAACTCCGGGCTCGTCGTCGTGCTGCTGCACACCCGGATTATATCGTATATGCAGTCCTTTTGTAGATTTACGACTCGTCATCCCCTCTACCCACCTCCCCATATCCACCCGCCCACTCTCGAGCGCGCGAGCAGAAATTTTACGACTTATAAGCGTGTTTATGGATCTGTTTTTTTTTCTTTGTTTTTTTTTCTCCCTCTCATTTGGAATATATAACTCGAGTCACGAGGATTGCGCGCGCGCCGAATGCATATATATCTGTGTGTATACGTATAGGCTGCGCGATGAAACGAATTTAAAAAGTCAAAGGGAGACAAGGTGAAGCTTTTTGATAAGGGAATGATATAAGCCGACGTGAATGTAACATCGAGTTCAAGAGAGAGAGAGAGAGACAATTGCCGTGCCTTTTTTTTTTAGCACGACGTGTTTTATGCACGCGCCTATATCGCGTATAATATTATACGAAACAGGCGCGCGAACGCGTCAGAGTACAGTGCATGAGCTACACGTGTAATAACTATCGTAAAAAATAAAAAAAAATAACGTTGGCATTTATGTATATTACCGCTCGCTCGCGCATCATCGCTCCTTCCACCACCCCCCCCCTCTCGGTCTGCTAAAATCTTACATGAGATTGCATTTTCATGGAAGTGGATGAAACTTCGCGTATACGTGTTTTCGAGCCTCCGCACGAATCCAAATTTGCTTCGTGTTTATTTTCTGCCTCTTATATCATCGAATTATTATTATTACTTTTTTTTCGATCGAATATTTTTTACGGTAGTGCGAGTGCGATGAGTTCGTGCGAATGTAAAATCGTGATGAAAACGAAGCGTATTACATGATCGATGCTATAATTCGAACGATCCGAGCAGCAGACGTAAGGCTGTGATAAAATCCAATGTAAGAATTTTGTTTATTTTTGTATCGTTCCGAAAAGCAACATTGACTAGGTTTTATTTATAGATTCGAAGGTACTTTTGGTTATATCACAATCATATGATATATTTAATAGAATTTATAGCACTATGTTGTAAATAATTTTCGACTGATTTTTTTATTTACTCTCTTATGATTTTTTTTCAAAAGATATTTTTCACTTACGAAACTCGGGGTAAATTCGCTTTGATTATATTGTGAAATTTTATCGCATCATGGCTTGCGTAATGAAAAATTAAACACCCGAAATTGAGCTCAAAATATTATAAATTCGACTGCTAAATAATGTCGAGCCTCGATCAACATATTGTATAATTTTTGTAATGTTTACAAGTAAGGAAACGGCTACTGTTACAAGACGTACATCGATCAAATCGATACCCTTCCCTCTCTCTACACTAAAAAAATAATAATAATTCGACGACGGACACTTTTCCTATTCTCGTCTTTCTTTCTTCTTGTCTTCGCTTTCACTTTTCCTCCTTTCGATAAATCAATTTTCCGCCAAGGAGATACTTGGCGATATGTTTACAAATAAGAAAACGGCTCGTATCGTTAGTTTTACACCGTATGTCGATCGGTTCAGTACACGTCACGATCAAAACGAAAAGAGATCGCATCGACCGCAGCAGGTGATTTTTGTGAAAAAAAAATCTAAAAAGAAAAAATATCTCGAATCGTGAGCAACTGTGCTCGAGTGAGTGTACAAGATGCCCATCAGCAACATGGATATTTGGCCATTAGTGAAAGCTATGAACAATAACTTGTCCGAAGCTGAAAAAAGTCAGCTTCTATCTCAACTTGATGCGATGATCGACAAGTGGAATCAACAGACATTATGTCTGTGGGGACGGATCCCAAATTGGAAAGGCGAATTCACAAATGAGAATATCGATTGTCTTCTCAAGGAGGTAGTGAGGGACGAAAAAATGAAAGTCATCGACTTCTTGATCGCGAACGAGTACGAGGACGAGCCCGATTTGGGCGCAGACCGCAAGCCAATATTGCGTCGCTACACTGCCGTGCATTTGGCAGCCGAAGAAAAGCTCATGCCCCAGCTCGATAGACTATTCGAGATTTACAACAAATTCAACGTGAATTACGAGGACGAGACCGGATTGACGCATTTTCACGCGGCCTGCATGTCCGGCAGACACGACGTCGTCAAGGAATTCCTCCATTTCCAGGATCCCAACTCCCTCCCGCAGGGACCGATTTATCGAGATCCGCCGCTGGCCTTAGCCGTGAGGCACAAACGCATCGAGACGATCAAACTGCTGCTGAAACGCGGCGCCGAGCCGAATCTGGCCTACGTGGAGGAGCGTAGACCTTTGCACTTCATTTGCCAGGAGTACGACCACGACGAGTACAATCTGGAGCTATTCTTCGAGCTCTGCAAGGCGTGCGGCAAGCCGGTGAACGTCGACGCTCAAACCGAGTCGGGTTGGACGCCTCTGCACGAGGCCATCAAGCAAGGCAACCAAGTTCTGATCGAATTTCTCCTGGACAAAGGTGCCAACCCCAACGTGGCCGATCTCAACGGAACGACTCCTCTGCACGTTATCTGTTGTCAAGAATACGAGGACCCCGACCTGCTGCAGCGATTCTTCGACTGGTGCTATGACAATGATCGTTCGGTGAACGTCAACGCCGTGAACGACGAGGGTAAGACGCCGCTGCAATGGTGCAAGGAACTGGGCCATACGAGGATGGAACAATTGCTGCGGCGAAGATATGCCGTTTAGAATTTAGCCGATGCGAATTGTGAAATTTTTGAAAAAGTTCCTTTTTCACGTCACGCGCCTTTTTTAAAAATGACTCATATGTAATAACTCAATATAACTCTTCGAATTCTATTTAAGCTATAGTATGTGTTTCAACTGAAATAAATAAAAAAAGCATATCTTTTATATTCTTCAATATCTGATGTAATTCTGCATTTTCCTTGTAACATTGAAATTCATTGATATGTGACCATTGAATTTGCCACCATGAAAAAATAATTGTGCAGTGTTTAACTGCTAAACGTAGTAAAAAAACTTTACAATGGCAGCGAAATTTCTTTCGCTTATCCAGCTTTTCTACTTTAACTGCATTTTTCAGCATTTCTTTTTTTCGAAAGGAAACAAATACGTTTTCCCATGCTTCTGATGTAAAATTACTGCGACTTCCTGAATCTAAATCACACAAACAGAACTATTTTGTCTTCATCCATTGGATATTTTTTCGGGATAGCTATCAAGTCGGAATTTGAAATTTTTTTGAACCAGTAAATGAAGTGCTCGGCTGATGGACCCTTTTCATATTTTGGGAGATTAAGGAGGCTGTAGCGAAATTGAAAAAATCTTTAGACCGGAATGAAATTTTAACCACTGATAGTTCATGAAATTTCAAGATTTTTGGTAAAAAAAAATTGGAAGTTTTCATTCAAAGTTTTGGCCATTTAACATTCAATCAAATGGGAAGTGACAGTTGTTAGTGTACCGTGAGGCAAATCTCTTTACAAGTTAATGAAATTAACTAATGCTATATGAAATTTCATTAGCTTTCGAATGATATAATTATAAATGGGTGTTTCCTGACAAATAAAAAAGATATTAAGAGTCCAACACTTTTTCCCTATGTTCTGCCATGCTGACGCTGGGCGCAACAAAAAAAAATATGGGTCAACACGCTTCTTTAAGAGATAAATCCATGTAAAGTTGGTCGATTTAACATGGGTCTTATGGGAGCATCTTCATGATTTACCGTTCTTTAATCGTTCACGATTAAAGTACGTGACAGATATTGATGAAAAACTAAGGCTAGAAAGAAAAAATTTTAAGCTTTCAAATGATGAAACAAAAAAGGGGGGGTCAACACATAATTTAATAAAATATTTTAATGTAAAGAGTCGAAATCGTGAGGTTACAATGTTTTGCGCGATGCGGCCGCTGCACGCAAAATGGCGCGCTATTTGAATTTCGAAGCGCACGATATATTATTAAAACTTAAATATATCACGTAATATATTTATTAAATATTATTTGCTTTTTCCATCTTGTTAGTAATTAAAAAACGTGCTAATTGAACGATACACGTGTAGACACGCGTAGATATTTACCCGCATGTTCGACTATGCATAAAGTGTTAAACACTATTGAGGACTGAACGTTACCGTCACGCCGCGTAGTGGCGAAATTCCGTACTAGCGCACTAGGGCAATTTTGACGAAATAACATGAAAAATTCGATAAATGTACAAAATAATAAATGTTGCACAATGAATTTTGTACATTTATCATTTTTAATTGAAAGTGCATACTTAAATATGAATTTAGAAATTTTAATCCTATTGAAAAGTTGATAAATAAGTGTTGATAAACAACATTTAATGTCAATTATCCGTGTGGGGATTCGGGAAAATTGAGTTTAAAGTTTTTCCGTCGATTTTCCCGGATAAAGCGGACAATTTCGGAAAATCTGAGCTCATCATCGGAAAGCTGAGGCAATTTCCCATCGAAATGTTGCGTTACATTTTTCTTTTAGGTGCATTTAGATACTTTTACAGCGAGTTACAAATTTAACGTTTCGACTAAATAATGCCGCGCTGTGCAGCACTCGGATAATTGACATTAAATGTTGTTTATCAACACTTATTTATCAACTTTTCAATAGGATTAAAATTTCTAAATTCATATTTAGGTACGTAATTTCAATTAAAAATAATAAATGTAAAAAATTCATTGTGCAACATTTATTATTTTGTACATTTATCGAATTTCCCATGTTATTTCGTCAAAATTACCCTAGTGCGCTAGTACAGAATTTCGCCACTACGCGGCGTGACGGTATGGTTCAGTCCTCAATAACCGTAGCAGATGTGCGCACTAGGCGTGACGCAACCGCGGTCAATGCGTAGATGCAAGAGGCACGACGTGTAGAGCGCACGAATGCAGGACACCTACACGCGCTCGAGCCTCCTTAATACAGAACCATCAGCTTGCATCGCTACAGCCTCCTTAATTTTAAATTTTTCGCCGAATAGATACTTTGCGACATATTTACAAATGATAAAACAGATTCTATTTTCAGTTTGTCTAAACTCTAAGTTTTGTTAGAAAAAATTGCTTAGAAAAATCTGTAAAAATTTCTCAAGGTACTTTTACACCTATGATAACCCCTGATCATATTTATATTTTTATTGTTAAGTTTTTCACCGGAACAGTTCGAAAAACATTCTCGAAGTCAATTTTTCGCATAAATTTTTACTGTTTTTCCGGCTAAACAGCCATAACTTTTTAACGTCATAAAATCTTAACTTTTTTTCTGGATTTTAAAAGGACATTCAATTTTACATCAAATGGTTTTCGAAATTAAATACTTTTCATGGTAAAAAAAATGTAAAAAAATCGCATTGATCGCAACCGAAAAATTTTGTCACTTTGGACGTTAATAAGTTAATTAATAGGTGGTCAGAAACTGGGCAGTTTACCCAATGTAAATTTTAGTATTGTTACTAATAAGTGTAAAGTAAATAGAAAATATAATTGCGAAAAAAATTAATTTTATTCATCATTCTTTCATTCATAAAATATAATAAATTTCATTTTTTTAAACGATTATTTACTGCTTTATATTCTATAATTCATTAGGGAATTTCGGGGGTCTCAGAGGGGGACGAAGCGGGACGCGAGGGGTTCTTATACTTCCAATGTTAAAGTTTTAGCGCTGCCAACTTCGTAATAACACGAAATCATATGTTTTTTCAATGAGTTGTCACACAATTATAGCTATTATTAATAATTAAATCATTTTGATGAGTTTTTTTCGATGTTTTAGGTGTAAAACAATAATCTATTTGTCATTAGAATCAAATGAGCACATATTTTTGTTGTTCTAGCTAATTTATTGGTTAAGGCAAATGACCCACGAATTTTTACACATAACAATTTATTTCTCGATAACTAAGCGATTGATGAACTTTTTTTTGCAGTCGAATTATTCCTTATTAAATTTCCTATATGTACGTATTTTTTTCTATTTAGTTTTTTGTTTTTTTACATTATGTTATGCTCATTGAAAATCGAAAATTCATGATTTCTCGTAAGAAACCATGTTAAAAAGTCAACTTTTTTTTATTATTGTAAAAAAATTTTACGGTGAAAAGTTCTATTTTGATATAAACATTTATAATATAAAGTTTCAAAGCAAATAAATGTTTTTTAAAAATTTGGCTGCATTTTGATGAGACCCCCGAACCTCCTTAAACTGTTACCAAGTCCACATGTGTGCTTCAAATTGCACAAATAAACTCTTTGGTAAATTTTTAATATCTACTCTCACAACTTGTTTTAGCAGGATCAAAAAAAGGTCAAATTTCTTCTTACAAGTTGTTTAGATAAATTTATTAATTTAATAAATCTACGATCAAATAATATTACAATGGAGTATTTTTGGAAAATGATTCTCGTTTGTGTCTATGGAACAATGACTAATACAAAACATAAATAATACTGGAAATACATGTATCGTTATCACGATGATTGGCCTGCAGCCGCCAAGCAGATATTGCACAAATCTCGATTGTTCAGCGATTTTAGGACCATCTCGCAGCACTCGATCGGCAAACGTTTGTGGATCAACTCGTGGAACGGATCCAGTGCCCAGCGCCGAAAAAATCCTCTCGATAGTTTTTCGCACACATGCAAAAAACAATTCTCATTGTGTCTCGGTATAAACGGCCTTATTCCACTACCCGCGAAAACGAAGTAGTCCATATATGTGAGTAGTTTTTCTTCCTCTTTTAGACCTAAGTGGATCAGATCATAGAGCGACAGACTAGATTTTATCTTTACTCTCTTCGCTTTGCTCGTAAACTCCTGATCATCGCGCAGAGATTCTTCAAGATTCGACGACTTTTCGAACAAATCGTGTTTAGCGAAGAATTTCATGATCGTCAGGGCGTCGCTTCGGCTGAAGTTATATCCTCTTGTCTCAAGATTCTCAGCGACGGCCAGGGCACCAGACACTACTCTCATTTTACGACTGTCACTATAATACGGCCATTCTGGATTAATTAACGTTGGGAAATGGCATTTGGACAAGTCAGCGCCATGATTCAAGAGTACGTCGACGGTATTGGGCGCTAGATTCGCCACGGCCAACTGCAACGCTGTGTTACCGTCACTGTCCTCGGCGTTGACCTGCAACGTCTTGTGGATGTCGTCGCAGATTTTGAATAGAATCTTTGCCGATCTGTCCTCTTGGTCTTTTTTACAGATAACGTGCAAAAGAGTCGATCCCTTGGTGTTGACTATATTAGGATTTGCGCCTCTTCTTAGTAGTAATTCGGCCATCTTCTCGTTGTGCCTGAGCAAGGCCAATGTCAGCGGTGTTTCGCCGCGATTGTTAAAAACATCGACTGGCACCGTCTTGTGAACGTCGTCACAGAGTTTGAAAAATCGCTCCAACAAGCCGCCATCAAAGTATCTGTTGCAAATAATGTGCAAAGAGGTCGATCCGTCAGATCCGTGGATCAAGTTCGGATCGGCGCCACCCCTCAGCAGCACTTCAGCTACCACCTTGTTGTCGCTTTTCAAAGCCAAAAGCAACGGTGTGTTACCCTTCGAGTCTCGGGCATCGACCTGAACCGGCTGATACTCGTCACTGCTGAGCTCCAATAACATTTGTGCCAAGTCGGCGCATTCACTGGGATTGAAGCCTACCATCGTGCAAATGCGGAAAAGAGGAGTCCATCCTCTTGAATTGATCGAATTCGGATCTGCGCCACGGCTCAACAATAATCTAGCCACATGAATCTTGCCACAGTCCAAAGCCAAGTGTATCGGCGGGTCAACTGATTTTTGCGCGTGGCAATTGGGATCCTGCCCAGCCTCGAGAGATTGCTTAACGATGTCTTGAAAGCCAAACCTACAGGCCACGTGGAAATGCGTCAATCCACGCTCATCTATATAATTCGTGTTGTATACGTTAAGAAAAAGGCGGCGAATAGTCGAATCCAACTGGGTATTAAATCTAGCCTCATAGTGCAATAATAATAGGGAGTCCCAATCATTAGATTTGTTCTTGTATTCGAAGCCGAACAATCTATCCGCATGGTGCAGTGGTGTGGTGCGACGCAATATTGGCTGGCCATCTTCATCTAATTCGGGCTCGTCTTTGTAGCCAGACAGGATCACAAAATCGATGAATTCTCTTACACGACGAACGTCTCGTTCATCACGGCTGATTAATTTCATAGAATCCAAAAGAAGATGTTCAATTTCTTCCTTTCGAAAAATGTCCCGGAGATTTATCCGTTTGTATCTGCTACGTAACCAACTTTTGATGAAGGGATAGAGTTGATCGAAAAATTCATGTCGCTCTGATTCAATGTTCCAATTGACATTTTCTCGTAAGTTCTTTATTTGTTCTATTTCGGATTCAAAGTCGAACATCTCGAGTCGAATGTCCATCGTACTGCGCACTCGAACACAAAATTAGTCACTCGAAATATTAAATGTGTATTTTATATTGTTTTCACAAAAAGCACCAACCGCAATAGACACGATATTTTCTCGTTGTTCACACTGCGGCGTTCAAACTCACACTGGCTATAGACTGACTACGAGTGCAGCTCGAGCTACATACATAGTATTGAGTAAAAAGTGAAAGTAAAAGTGAAAGTACTTGGGACCATGTGTTTTTTGAAGTATACAGCTGTAATAGCTATATAAAGCACATGGATAGGCATAGGCCACGCCTTTACTTTGCTTTCGAGTAATGAAAAAAATCGACAGCATCTAAATTGAAATCGATCATCAAAATTGAATGATATTTTAAACTCATAGCTGAACAATAAAAAAATCATATATACAAGAACAGCTGTAAGATATGTAACGTCATTATAAAAATGAAAACATTTAATTGAATATGAACCCGTTAGTGTTCGAAATGACAATTTCTGGACAACACTTATAGCGGTGTATTACATCAACTGAAAGTTATTTAAAAAACGTTTTGGATATCATTTCTTAAGTAAAATTTAACTTACTCGCCGAAACCGGTGTAACTATTAACTTTACGAAAAAAAGGTATTATAATAAAAAGCGTTTAATACTTAACAGTTATTTTTCTAACATTTATAAAACCCAGTTGAATTTTATAACTTTCTTACATAAATGAAATAATAAATAAATTTAAAAAATGAGTCTCGCATTTTCTTATAATATAAACAAATGTCATATTGATTACTTAAGGTGGCTAAAACGGGTCGACAACAGATGTTTATGAAACTTTGCAGAAATGTCATTTAAAGTGCCCTTGACATGCTGTAGAATTTTCAGCATGGGTTACCGTATTAATTTTTGAGAACGAAGCCGTTGAAAATAGCAAATTTAACATCGGCTGTTATGGGAGGCCATCATTATTTCACACATTTTACGTCATAACTTTTTCATTAAACAACAGATCTTAACCAAAAACGAGTATGTTATGCTTTAGTCACTAACTTTCGATTAGTATGTTAAAAATTATCCCTCACAGAACTAACTAATGAGTAATTAAACAAAATGCGCGTAAAGTCATTGATTTCGAATAGTGCGAGCGGTTGCCTGCCTAATGCGAGAAAGAGACAGACAGACGCCTCGCTGTACTATTGTTATGATTGCTGTGCAGCCACCTTAATCTCTCTCTATTTCTGGTTTCGGTATCGTCGCCGGTCATCGTCGTTTCATTAGAAAATATTAGAGGCGGAGCTCATGACTTTCTCCGCTCCACTCAAACACGCGCCACATGTTGTTACTTCTTGTACGTGGTGACAAAAACGAATTCTGTCCTAGCAACTATCCGCTATCTACTGCAAAAGTATACACAAACACACACGTACACGAGCATCTCCCGGTCACCCTATAGATGCTAGACGCACACATAACAAAAAATTTAATATATCCGACTCGATTGTCAAGTCAAAAATTCACTAAAGCACTGCGAACAACTGCAGTCGAGCAGACGACGAGCAGTTGTGTCATAGAGTACATGTCCAGGAGAGCAACTAAATGTTACACTCCTTTGTTGGCTTTGGCAACTTTTCAAACCAACTTCTAAATGCGAACGTCGGACTCTAACGGCTTACACTGTAGTAGGCAGTCGCTCTGGTAACGTTATCGAGCACTTTAAGGCACGATAGTAGTATACGTATCAACTGAAATAAATAAAAAAAGCATATCTTTTATTTTCTTCAATTTCTCATGTAAAATTTTGTAAATTTTTCGTATATAATTAAAATTTATCGATATTTGATCATTGAAATAATGTATCTCTCTAATCTCTCTCTCTCTTTCCGTATCGTCAGCTGCATTGCAACAATTTCTCCTTCGAAAAGAAACATAAATTTTTTTCCAAGTTTCTGTTTTTCTAATTTCACGATCGCAATGTAAAATTATCTCGTAATACCAATAGGCAGTGGTCGAACACGTACCGTCGACTAATAAATACAGAAGAAAAAGGAGAAGAAGAAGAAAAAATGGAAAGGCGTTAACGGCGTATAGCGGCTCGTGAGTATTAAGCGCGCAGTAGACGAAAATCGAAGAATTTTAAAATCCTCGTGGCGTCGCACGCCGGAATGTAGGTTAGGCAAAGAGCTCCGCAGCAGCAGCAGCGAGCAAGCGAGCAAGCAGCACAGAGTGCTTCAAATGGAAAGTAGTTTTAGCACACGCTATTATCTCGATAAATTCCTTCGTGTTCCTTTTTTTCTCTCTCTCTCTCTCTCTCTCTCTCTCTCTCTCTCTCTCTCTCTCTCTTGCTCGCTCGCGAGCTCATTTTTTCTCCTTTCCTCGCGCTCTCGCTCGTTCCTATGCGATGGCGCGCCACCGGTCTGTATACGCTTTGCTTTCGACCAAACGAAAAAGGCGAATTTTTCATTTCCTATCGGGGCATGCCCCCCCGTATACATACGTTAGTCTGGTCTGGTAGGCGCTTGCAGCGGCCTAAGATATTTTTTTCAATTTTTTTTTCTTTCATTTAGAAAAGCAATTTCAAACGGCGCGAGGGGTGCGATCTATATATACGTGTGCCGTTGTTTTCTGCGCCGCGCGCGTTCAAAGTTAGCCGATGAAGAGTCGCGCGCTCACACCTCGTCCCTCTACCCTATATACGCGGATACCTCTCCACGTGTATATATATAGCTGGCTCTCCTTCAACACGTTGTACGGGTTTTTTTTTCTCCGTTCGTTCAACAACGTGCCAACAGGTCGTTGTAATTACGAAACGAGTTACTTTTTTTTTCTCTCTCTTTACTTTTACTATGTTCTTCACCCACGCACGTTTCGCTCCCTCCTCGGAGTCCCTCTCTATGTGCTGTAATACGTTTGCCGACGCCGACGCCGACGCCGCAGTTAACTCGTTTCTAATAGCAGCTGTTTAAAAAGAAAGAGAGAGAGAGAGAATGAGTTTTTTTTTCTCGCTCGCGCCCTTCGCCCTGTAATACGTTCCGCACGAACGATTAACGCGCTCGAATACATGTAGTACCTGCGTGCACGTTATATATACCTATATACACTGCGCGACCGTGACAAAACTCTGCCGTTGCTCTCTGTGTTTTTTTTGTCCCTTTATTAAATCTCTGTCGGGTCGGCTCTGTGTGTCGGCGCAGCTGCTCCTGGCACGTATTACAACGCGCGCACGTCTTTGAACGTGTCAATTCGGAAATAACAGCAACGCGGGTGCAAGCAGAAGTCGAAGCGTGTAGCAGTGGTGCATATTACATTTTGTAATATACCTGCGAGCGCGTGCAAAACACGGAGTACGAGCAAAAAAAAAGGAGGGCAAAAGCTCGGGGGGGCCCCTCTGGGGAAAATTAGAAATTTGTTTTACACGCGCGCGTTATACGCTGTATATGTAATGTAAACCGCGCTGCTGCTGCTGCCGCTGCTGCCACACACGCACGCATGCACCGAGCCAAAAAAGGAGGGAACTTAAGTCATTCATTAGCATTCAAAACGTCTAGTTTATATGTATAGGCTACTCTAGCCCCACCGGTGTGTGCGAGGTGTACAAGGGGGAACGAGGCAGGGAGGGAGAGGAGGGAGCGCAACAAAAAGTAAGCTTGTAAGCTCTCTCACTCATCCACTCTCTTGGCCAATTTATGTATATACACATTCACGAAAATTTCATATAGAAGACTAGGCAAAGATAGCCTCCGTGAGGGACTATTCATCATATAGCGTCGGTGTGTCTTGGTTGTAGTGGTGTATATACAGCAACGAGCAGCCCCGGACGCTGCTGCTGCCTAGCGCATCGATGTAAATGCCCTGCTGCTGCTGGCGTGCACCGGCAGTAAAGTTCCTTGCGTGTAATCCTGGGGGTCAAAGTTATACGCTGCCACTACCACCACCGCTGCTGCGTGTATAAACGCGAAACGCACACGAGATATACAGCGAGAGGTATATAAGGTTTTGCTCGCGTGAAAGGCACGGCGAAAAAGAAGGGGGCAGAGAGAGAGTAAAAATAAAGATAAAAAATAAAAAGCTGCACACATAAAGCTTTAATCCGACACGCGCATATACATACGAGGCGCTCGCCATGGGATACTACGCGCGAACGATGAAAAATTTTTTATTCCCACCTATTAGAGATGCAAGCTCGCGTGTATATCGAGTAGACGACGTTGGCGCGCGATGGATATAATAAAAACTACTACAGCAGCAAAAAAAAACGGGGCAAAAATTAAAATCGAGGCGAAATGAAGGGAGAATGACTATGATAAACATTGGCAGTTGAAGCGCGCGCGAGAGAGGCCGAGTAAATAGACGTAGGTGAATATGTACGTATGGGTTGCAGCGGCAACGCAACAAAAAAAAAAAAAGAGTCAAATAGCATGGCCATATTCCTCGCGCTCGCGCGCGCTGTAAATCGTTGTGTGTTGCTAAGGCATAAAAGTGCACCCCCCAGCCCGGCATGCACGACAGCGATGAGTTGTAAAAAAATTTCTTTCTTCTTCCCCCCGCGCCCGTGTTTTTTTTTTATTTTTATTATTTTTTGTGCTTTCGACGATACGCCTACTGGTACAAAGTACCGCGTGCGAGCGTACTCGCAAGCTCGAGCAAGCTCGACGTATATATATCTCCGCGTGCAAAGAGCTTAGAAAAGTTCGTGTCCGTACATGTGTATTAATTTTTTTTTTTTACCCCCTGCTCCTGCTCTTTCTTTCTTTCTTTCGTTCTTTCTGTACGACGTATAATAAACCGTATATAGAAAACTCTTTACGCGAGAGTCGAGGGTTTGAGGGAGAAAAAAAAGCTTCGCACGCATGAAAAATGGTATTAAATATCTCTTTGAACGCGAAACAAAAAAAAAATCATCATCATCGTCATCGTTTCGGTTGGTATTATATATTCTTGTGAACACTTGTGTGCGTTACGCGGAATAATGGAAAATTTAAAAATTGTTAAACGCGGTGCTGCTGGTGCTGCTGCTGCTTCTGTTACCGCGTCGAGTCTGATTATTATACCGAGGGATCGTTTTTACACTCCAATGCGCCTGAAAGCTCGAACTTTTATGGCATAATAGTATTTTCGATGACCAACGAGATCTCTTTTATCTCATACGCGCTGATTTTTCGAAAGCATCGTGGTTATATAAAAAAAAAACGAGTCACGATCGAACAATTATCGCCGATCCCGAAAAAAAATTACGCGATTCGAGTGCAAAAGAGGCACACGAAGAATTATTATTATGCATCGTACCACGTTTGTGCTTTCGCGAGCTAGCGCAGCAACCCGCAGTGCATCAAAGTTTTCCTCACTCGCGTACGTACATACATACGTGTGTATGCGTACGCGAAGAGCAAGAGAAAGTCGGAGAATCTCGCGCAAAGGCTTTAGCCTAGCGCTGCATAAAAAAAACTCTTCTCTATCCTTTTTTTTTCTCTCTTTTTTTTACCCCCACCGGCACACACATGTGTGGGAGAGAAATGAAATTTCCTCGGGGATTTGTTCGAGAGGATGGTGGGACGTTGCCTCTGACGTGCCGCAGTGTGTGCGTATGTGCGGACCTAGTATGCAGCAGCAGTGGTAGTAGTAGTAGTAGTAGTTCCTATAGCTCTGTGCTAGCTGTAACGTATCTCTCTCTAGCTCCTTTTCAAGTTACGTATGAATGAGAATTTAACTCGTTGAAAAGCTGTTCGGGAAAAACTCTTATTTCTTGGCTCGATTCCTCTCTCTCCTCTCTCTTCGTCGTTTTTTTTACATTATATATATCCAGGCATTTTCCTATGGCTAATGCTAAACCAACGTCATACATACCTTAATCCCCTTTTCGCGCGACTCTTGAACTCTCTTTCTCTCTCTCTCTCGGTACGAAAGGCATTATATATGTTATATAACATGTAAAATCATTTCAAGATTCAGATCCATTCATAACGCGCGCCAGGGGAAGCATCGCAGCAGCAGCACAAAAAAGAGAAAAAAAAACGAGAAGAAAAAAAAATTAATTCCTTCTACCGCGTAACCGAGAAAGAAAGAAAGAGAGAAAGAGGAGCGAGAGAGAGAGAGAGTAATTTTTACACAATAAAACAAGCGTGCTGACTATCAACCCGTAGGAAATTTTTCTCTCTCTCTCTCACTCTCATCCCCTTTCTTTTACGGCGTTCGCGCGAGCATAAAGCTCGAAATTAAAGGATTTACCGAGCTTGCGAGTTTTATACACAGCCGTAATACGTACACAGCGATATACGCCGCTACCTATATATATATACACCGCTCGCTCGGGGTGTCCGCGCTGTATAACAGAGGTATATATATACTTTATTATATATGTATAACGCAAGCTGTGCAAGCTGCGCAGCGCCGCGAATCGGAACGATTTTATTTCCACTCTTGCATTGTGCCGCGGCTATATACATCTGTATGTATATGTATATATACGCGTCGAGCGATCCGATTCGCGATTATACGTTCATTCATTAATATACCATACACGCGCAGACACGCACAGAGAGATCCCCGCACAGACAGAGAGGCGTATTACGAAGTAGCTCGGCGGCGCGCGCTCGACTAGAGAGATTATTATATTGAAATAATTGGACTGATGCGCTTGTGCGAGAGCGAGGAATAGAGAAACGAATGCAAAATAAAAGAGAGAGGGAGCGTCGAGTTTATTATTTATTCTATCATTTTCCACTTGAAAAATAAACGAGTTAACGGATTTAACGCGAGAGTACGAGTTTCCCAGGGCGCTAGAGATAGATACTATAGATGAAGAGTGTGTGTGTGTGTACGTGTGAAATTTGCAAATCGATACGTGGCGATGAAATTATCGAGTCTCCTTTTTTTTTACTTCGTCCCTCTCGAATCTTCGGATGAGCAGCAACAAAAAAAAAGGAAGATTCAAGTTATATAAGTGTAGCCCTGACGCGCGAGCTGCTCGGGCAAGACAGCAAAAAAAAAAAAAAGGGCAAGAAAAGTTTATTGTCAGTGCGGATGTGTCTGTCTGGGAGAGGCTGAAGCTGAAGCAGCAGCAGCAGCAGCAGTAGCGGCAGTCAGCCCTTTTAAGACCTCTTTGGGTTAAAAGGGCCACGAGGAGAGCACACGATGACAGCTTGGCAAAGCAGCTCGACTCGACTCTCGGGACGAAGAGAGTAAAAAAAAAACAGCGTAGCGTAGAATCCGCATACATGCACGAAAGGGCGCGCGCGCGCGCGATTTCGTTTATTCGAGGTGAAATTATACTCGACTTGCCGAAAAAACAGGTTAAAGCGAAAAAAAATAAAATCTCGAAATAATCACGCTCGTTTGCCTCCGCGCGCGAAATTAGAAACAGCAGCAGCAGCAAGTAGTACGAGTCAGCGCTAAAGTCAGACACTCGGTTTCTCTTTCTCTCTCTCTCTCTCTCTCTATCTCTATAAAAGGCACGCGCAGAAACACATACACGCACGCATACAAACGGGCTATTGACCTTCTCTCTCTCTCTCTCTCTCTCTTTCTCTCTCGCGCGTCTTCAACACCACCGGCATCGTAATTCAAGAGCGTTAGACATAAAAACAGCAACACCAGAGCCACACCACGCGCGTACACACACACACACACACACATGCACACACAAAAAACTTTTTATTGCAGTACTAAAAACAAGCCAGAAGCAGCCTATATAACGTAAATCTAGGAGTGCATAATACGAAGCGGGGGTGTGTGCAGGATAGTTATATTCTTCTCACGCGTGCGCGTGTAGCGTGTGTGCAACTTTGACGATCTTCTCTTCTCTTATGGAGCGCGCGTGTGCGGTCGAAGCGAAGTACAAAAAAAAAAAGAAGAAGTAAAAGATAAATAAATAAGGAGAGCGAGAGAGGAAAGAAGCGAACTCGGCAGTGCTCGAAGTTCTTTTTTTAGAGAGAGATTATATATTATAATCCGATATAATACAGCGCGGCAGTCGAAAATTTCCCAATTGCGGGTGAATTCATTTTCTCGACCGCAAAAGCATTGTTATATATTATAATGTAATAGCTGCTGCTGCTCATAATGTACGAAATAAATGACGCGTAATAGCGAAGCCCGGCGCGGCGCGCATTGATAATGCGAAAAGTTTATTATACAAGCGAGGCGAAACGATACGCGAGTGCGTGGGTGAGTGCACACACACACGCATATGTATACCAAGCTCTTTCGCCAAATTCGAGATAAAGAGAGCGAGATGACTCGTGGGTGGCGCGGGTAAATAGACGCAATGACGACGATTATCGTACGACACGGCGCGCGTGTGTATAATAATTATACCAAAAGTACGATCATACGCATAATCATTTAATGCGATCTCGAGCAGACGTTTTCTTATCGTGTAACGTTGATTATGCGCGCCGGGGTGGTGGCGATCATTACTATATCAAACAATATTGCTTCATTAAACGTTATAAGAGAGAGAGAGAGAGAGATAAAAGCTGGGTAAGAGTTTTGAGAGGGTTTACCTGTTTTTTGGACGCCGTGGTCGTGCGTTACGACCGCGAGCGAGAAATGAGAAATATGTAGGTTGCATATCGTACGTATAAGTATAGTTTTAAACGAGCCCAACTACATAGCGATCTGTGTGTGTGTAGCGCATCGAAACATTAGAGTCTCTGGTAAAAGGGCTGTGCTATGCTGTGTATATAGCCACTAGAAAGCTTAAAAGGCTAGTACCCGCTAAGGTTCATACCCTATAGCAGTTATACTATATATAAATGCTGCCTTCGCGTCGCGCGCTTAAAGATAAGGAACAAAAAGGGATCGATAAGGCCAATGGTCTGAAAAACTCGTTTTGCCTTTTAGAGCTCGGGCGACGACTGTATATATCTATATATCTGTCTTTCTCTCTCTAGCCTCAATGTATTATTCGCCGTTCGCGAAATCTTACGATTACAGTTTGATACGTATATATAGCGGAGGTAGAGAAAGGGAGAGGAAACTCGATACATTTCTCAAAGCTCATTGGGTGGAGGAGGATAGTTAATACCCTCGGTTCCGTTTCGACTCTGCGCACAGCTGCCTTTGTATAAATGCGTATTATATATATTATGTCATTATTATTATTATAAGCTCGCGAATCGAAATACGTACGGAAAATTTAATTAGCTCAATTAATACACGCTTAGGATATAACAAAGGGATATAGATTTGTACTAATACCTTTGTTCTGTTTCGATCGTCCGCAGGGCTGCTCGCGCTGGCACGCGCCCGATCATCAGCATCATCATCAGCAGTACCAGCGAGCGCTGGACGGTCCGGTGGCGGTGGCGACGGCCCCGGCCGTGGTGGTCGTAGTGCCGCAGGCCCAGCCGCCGCGCAACATCCTCGACGGCGCCCGACAGCGATCGACGGCGGCCGTCGCCGCGGCCCAGAAGGCCAAGTCGTCCGGAAGCGGCACCAAATCCAGCGGTGGTAGCGGAAGCGGCTGCGCCGGCTACTGCGACGGCAAAAAGTCCTTCCTCGGCATCCACCTGTCCAAGGAGCAGAAGGCCTCGACGACCCTCGGCATCATCATGTCGGCCTTCGTCATCTGCTGGCTGCCCTTCTTCATCCTGGCCCTGGTGCGCATATTCCTCGACGATCCGAGCTTGATACCGGACGAGCTCTCGTCGGCCTGCATCTGGCTCGGCTACTGCAACAGCCTGCTCAATCCGATCATCTACGTAACCCTGAATCGGGACTTTCGCAAGCCGTTCCGTGCGATACTGTGCTTTCGCTGCGGCGATCTGCGCAACATGACGCGCGAGGAGTTCTACAAGAATCACTACGGCAAGACGGCGATGATGAGCTACGGCAGGTCGGCCGCCACCGCGGACCTCGACACGGACAAGGGCTACGCGGCGGCGCGCAACGCCCGGGTCAATGCGGCGCTGAATCAGCAGCAGCTCGTAGGAAGCGAGACGTCGAGATTCACGCCCAGATCGATGACGACGACGACGACGACGACAACGACGGCGACGAGCAGTTCGACGTTGGGTGGTGGTGGTCGGGGGACGACGAGCGTCACCGTGGACGTCGAGCCGTCGCCGCAGAAGTCGTCGTCCGCGGGCTCGTCCACAGTCACTGCCACCACCGGCCGAGTGCAGGAGAGCAGCGTTTAGGAAAATCAATGAAAATAATAATAAATAATAACGATGACGATGTTTGATCGCTTCGAAAGAGAAAAATAACGTATCGTTGATTTATTGAACTATTTGACTGTTGTTCGTTGGATGTATTAACGATGACGAGCGGAGAGATATTTTTTATTTAAACGAGCGAATTCGAGAACGTTGTTATGTTTTTCATAGTTTTTAATCGACGTCGAAGATATAAACGCCAAAAAAAAAAATGGCAAATTTTATGAGTGTTGAATGTAGGATAATATAATTGCTCGTGAAATGGGTATGTGTACGTGTGTTATTATTATTGATATTATGATTATTATTATTATTGTATACGAACGATGAGCGATACGCGATGTTTTCGCCTCGTTTGTATTCATACTTCAATGTATAACGATTGATTTAATAGAATCAAAAAATCTATGAATATAGTATTATTATTATTATATTATTATTATTATAAATTATATATGTTACGTGTAGCGAAGAAAAAAGAAAAAAAAATGTTACTTCGCCTACACTCATCTGTACATTGACGAGCCATCCAAAAAAACACGCGTTGTAATACTGTATATAAATCATTTTCTCGTGTTATACATATTAATTATATATAGATAAATATTATAGGAAACAAAAACCAAAAAGATGTAACAAAATGTACGGGTATAAATAGCACGTAAGCAAAAGGGTATAAGCGAAGTTTAATTATACAAAAAATTGTAATAAGAGATATAAAAAAGCGTTAGTTTAAAAAACGTGACGAGCGCACGGGGTTACTGCGAAGAAAAAAGAAAAATTATATGAAGTATTAATAGAATTTAACGAAAAATCGAAAAAGAAAATGACAAAAAAGAAAAATTATAAATTACGAAGATGTTGTGTGCGCAAGCGAGCCGAACGATGTAGAAAAAAAATCTCTGTTTTCTGAAACTCCTCGTCGTTGATTTATGTATAAGTAGATAAAACAAAACTGTCACACATATCAGGCGCAGATCTCTCTACATTCGATATTTAATTTTGTTATCGTTGGCATTGGGTAGTGTAGTAAAAAATTCTAAACATTCAGTATTATGTTGATTTGCTTATAGAAAACTCGACAGAAAGGATGTGGGCAATATTACCTCCACCATAACTAATGTGTTCTTCATTATCATGTACTCGTCGTCACATAGATACATCGCGTATAATGCACACAAACGCGCGACAGACTTGCATGTGTTGCAGTGGTAGCGGCAACGTGTCGTCAAAACCCATATGCAAGTTGATAGATTATCTGTTAGCGGGTTTTTTTTCTTTCACGCGACAAAAAAGAGATAGAGAGAAGGAAAAATATCGATTCTTTCGGTATAATGCGTGTATTTCGCTGACATTTTTCAACGGCGAAACCCGTACATGTGTGTGTGTCTGTGTACATATATAGATATAATCGACGCGATCGCTGCCGCTCGCGCGCGTCTTTAGAGCTTTCACGATGGAGTATATATACATACATATATATAGCATCCACGGTTATAAAAAAAAAGTTGATTTATCGCTCTCGAACTAGGACAGAAGGATGTTGAAACTATATATCATTGCTTCGAGGGGGGGTGAGGATGCGAATAAAGGCTTATTTCAGATTTTTAACACCCCCCGCCCTATCCCCTCCAAATCTCCACGCGCGCGTACACGATATAACGCAGATACACACGACAGCGGTTAAACATGACGCAGGAAAAATTTTTGGGGAAAACTCCGTTCGTTCGCGAAGCCCCTGACGGATACGTGTGTGTGTATGTATGCGTGTCTTTTAATATAAAAACTTGTATAGCGTTGTATGTTTAATGAAAAAGAGAAAAAGAAAAACTTCGAAGGTTCGGCTGGTAACATTATACGATATAATATTGCACGGACAAATCAAGAAAAGAAAAGTCAAACAAAATCATCTCTTTCGTAAGGTTTCTTTTTTTTTTTTTATTTTTCATCTGTCTCTCTCTGACGATGGAAGTTGAACTTCCGTGCTGTGTACAATTTGCGTTGATCGACATAAAAAATTATATATATAAAATAGACAAAAAAAGTATATTATATTATGTATAAACAAAAAAAAAGCGAGTGCGAGCGAAAAAAATTGAACAAAACAAACAATAGCACACACGTTGTTTCGCGCGCGCGAGAGGTGTACGCACGAAATTATATATAAATATATATTATATTATATACATACTTGTAAATGAACAAATGAAAAATAAAAAAGTATATGTATATTATTACGTGAATACTCAAAGTGATGCTCGGTACAGTCGCAACGTTAGTAACAAAAAAGAAAAAAGAAAGAAAGAGATTCATTGCCAATTAAAAGAAAATAATATAAATATAAATATTATAAATAAAATACACGAGACTGTGATCTGATTTTATCGCGCAGATCGATAATCATATACAATTAATGTTATTGAGGGTGGACGAGAGAAGAAAAAAAAATTATCTGCGACATTAACCAATGCTCGTGAAGTATATTATATGTACGTGCAGATGCGAGATTACGTTGCAATATATACCACGGAAGAGTCGAAAAAAATTTCGGAAAAATGCGTGAAAATTTGATTTTTATGACAAACACACAACAATGTATATTATTGCGTTCACAATTGAGAGAGACGACGAGAGCGGGGAAGATGACAAAACAAAATCGTTGAGTTTCGTTCATTTTTAAAACAGGCGAAATATAAAAATGGAAATAATATATATGTTATCTATTATTCAGATATTTTGTACTGTTTACGATAATGTGACTATAAATAAAGAATAATCATGCATTTAAGTTGCTCGTCTCACGGTTTGCTTCGCGATATCGATCGATTTTTAATTTTCCCGATGCATTTCCCAAAATATCCCTCGTAATTTGTCGCTCAAAATAGAAGCGAATTCAACCTGATTTTATTTCAGTAATGGATTTGCCGTTCGTTGTGCGCTACAAGAGAACAAATTGTTCGTTTATTTTTAAACTTGATTTTACATTTTACATTAAAGAGCAAAGAATGTCAATCGACGTTGTAATGAATATCGCTGCATATACTGTCCAAGTTCGGTGCGCACAGAGAGAAGGACATTTTTTCATTATTTTTCGAATCGCGTACATTCGACTTTGAATTTAATATTTTTCAGCAAAAATTGTTACGACTACACGAAGCGAGTGAATCAACGTTGTATTTAAGCTCTTTCTCCGTTCCATGTGCCAGCGACGAGAACGAGCGTTTCGACGCGAGTTTTGCAAAGAAATTTTTTATCGCAGCCGAAATTAATTAGCCTTGCGCTGCAGAGTATAAAATATGAAATTAAGCTTAAATTAAAAATCGCACAGCTCGCGCGCGTGTTTCATTCCAGCGCGGAGATATATTTAGAAATTTCAAAAATCACGTCTGAGGAAAATATCAAAGCCAGGTAGAAAATGATTGAACGTACGTTGTCTAAGATTACTATCCGAATATTGTTGCGAGAATACATTTTTTTGTTCTCGGCGTATACATTCGAGTGTTTGTTATTTAACAACTTGCATAAAACCCTCGCTCCAGTGCGTTTGAAAGTTTGTTTTGGATCTAAAAATGAAAAGAGCCTCGATTTCTCAAAAACAAACTCTAGAAAAAATTCTCCCGTACTTTTTTTACTAATTTTTGGGACTTTTTCGGTCAATCCAGTTTTTACTTGGGAGTCGTTTCTTTTCGAGATGAAAAAAATAGTAACGTTGAACAACTTTAATTAAAAATTAAAGTTTAAAAAAAAGACATATCATGGATCGTTTGTACCTTTGAATAGCAATTCACTTTATAAAGAGATGTGAGTACAATTGCAAAACTGATATTTTTATTCAATGAATCTACTTGGGGCTAAGTATAATTAATGACGATGTACGATGCGCACGAAATATGATGAAATTATAGAATAGTCGTGCGGAACAAAAGAAAACCATTAAATTTAATGGCCTTAAGGGATCATCGACGACGAGCTTCGGACTTGGCCGCAAGATGTCGTAATCGATTCCAAAAGTGAAAGGATAAAGTTTTGTACATAAACGTAAGTAAAACGGATGACATTTTGGAAATGGGTTATTATGAGCTAAATCCTTCTTTCGCGAACTCGCGGACTACAATCCACGATACACGCGTGTAATACTGTAACTACATCGTATTCGCGGCGTTACGCACACGCGTGGAATACGCATACCAACTGGTACCCATTCGACTATTATATAACTGTACCACTGGAAATTCGACGCTTCAGACGCGTACCGCCGTCACCTCGAGCTTTTCATCGCCTTTCGTGCACAGCGCCGCGCGCATATGCGCGGATCTGTATACGGACTCGTGTACAGTAGTTGGCAGAGTAGTACCACTAGCGGCGTAAGGTAGGTACTTCCACAGCCTCCGCACACACAGACACACAGCCACGTGTAGACAAAGCGTCACGCACTCGAAGCGCAGCGAGTTGAAGCCTCTTCCTTCGCGTCGACGTATACATAGTGTGTAGTGTGTGTGTGTGTGTGTGTGTGTGCCAGTCCCCCATTAATCTACTTATGGACGCTTGACTGCACACACTGCTCCGTAGCGGGAGTAGCTGCACTGACACATATCGAGCGTATATCACTATACGATATATCGAGCATGTCTATTCCTAATGTGTATAACGATGACTGGAATGCGAAGATTGGGCTGCCCATTGACGATGTGCACTCGATAGGCTGATGCTGCTGCTGCTAATCCGATGGGCAAGTACCTAATACCTACCGAAGTACATGCGTCGTGTCTAAGAAACTCGCCCTGTGTTCTTATATAATATATCTGTGGTGGAAAGACGTAACGGCTTAAGTCCATTTTTTTGGAAATCGATTTCATGATAAAAAAACGCCTATATTTAGTGTCTACTTTAAGGTACAAGGATTAGTACTATTATCGTTAGTTGCAGCATCTACACCTTTTCACCAGAGATATTTTACTAAACACAAAAACACCATGAGTCGATGGATGGGCTTTAGAAAAATATAACGATTATCAAATTTGAAAGGCAGTCAAAAAAGCTGTAAAAACTCCTATTAATCGTTACGACGATACTGATTAAGAAACGAATTAAATTTCGAGACTATAGACTTTTACATGCCTTCAATTTTAAGTGGTGGAAAATGCCATATAGAGTCTAGATTGATTTGAAAATGAAAGAAAATGTTATCCGAACATACAAATAGCTCTCACACTCTTCGAATGTTGTGAATTTCACTATACGGTTGGTACATTTGATACGCGAGGGGCCATTTTCGCGATTTTCAGTATGGCCTTTTTTCGTTGCACGATTTGAGATCTGACACCAGTATAACGTTAAATGAGCTATTTTATCAATGTGAAATCATTAAATGAGTTTATGATGACAAACTGCGCGAAATTATCGATATTGAAAAAAGTGTGACAGCCAAAAGTGGACTTGAGTGCAAAGCGTGGAGCGGCAAAACAACTTGAGCACATATTTTTTGCTCCGTACGTATCATCGCTATGATGCGCCTCTCAATTTCATAGTTCGAAAGCTACCTCACAGTTGCTTAAAACATCATAAGTTCAGACCCCAACTCGTCCGCATCTTTTTTGAAAATACGAAAAATGGACTTCAATCGTTATGCCTTTCCACCGGAGATATATATCTACGTTATCCTCTCTATAGGCCTCGGGGCAATAAAGCTTTGCGCCTGTATATAGGCTTAGCGACGTGCGGTCACCGCCAGAAAAAAAGAGCGAGAGAGAGAGAGAATATGTGCTTTCTTTCGGAGGCTAGGGGATTTAAAAAATAAAGAAAAAAAAAAAACTTTTCTCTCTCCTTCGGACTCGTTTGCACCGCGCGACCCGCGGGTAATAAAGAAAAGTCGACGTCACGCGCTCGACTCGGCTCGGCTCGACGCGGCTGAAGAAACTGTTAAGTACTTAATACAAAATACACTCATACATATAACTATATATATATGCACGCGAGTGCACTCGGTAATCACCAAGCCATCTTTACGAGCTTTCGAGACTCTCTCGTCTTGACTCTCTCTCGCTCTCTCTCTCTTTGGCTCGAGGCCGTTAAAAACAAAAATCATAAACATTTATTTCCCCGAGGAGCTATACAGAGTGTACACTGAGCTGCGGCCGCGAAGCTTTCGGCCGCTCTCGTATAAATTCGAATATAATTCCATTAAAAAATATCTGCGTGCAGCACTGAGAGGTAGATAGATATATATATGGTATATATATAGACTAATTGACTCGTACACGATATTCTATGTATATGGGACGCTTAGGGCTATATGAAAAGTTAAAATCCCTTATTAACATGCAGTACGTCGTCGTCCTTATGCATGACACACATAGAGAGAGAGAGAGAGAGACTCGTCGAGCTGAAGCAAATTGCTAATACCTCACGTCTTATAATGCAGCACATGGCTTTCTGTTATACGCCGTCTGGTTAATACCCCTATGACCAGACCCGAGCGGACTCGAGGATTTGCCTTGTCCCACGTGGATTATTAATTCGAAATATCCGCTGGTGTGCGACACTCGCCGCTGCCGCCGCCGCAGCAGCAGCAGCCTAGACTTGGAAGGCGACTCTATATAGAACACGTACTTTGCTCGGAGCCGAAGGCGTTGGACTATGTCGTCGTCGACGACGGGACGTGTGTCAAACTTGAAAGCTTCTCGAATTGTAAACGTAGCGCTTAAAGCTCGTCCGAAGCGAACAATTCTAAATATACGTGTACTATATAGAAGACTAAATGATGATGTACGCGTATTGTGTGTTTTTCTTTGTGACGGAAAGTAGGAGTAAGAAAAAAATACGGATATCTGATACCAATGGGCATTAATTGTGTGTAATTCGTGGCACACACATATATATGAGCATTTCCAGAAAAAATCTGCCGTTGCTAAGCTCAAAAAATTGGAGAGAGAAATTTCGTTGGCACGCGAGTACTGATAATTTGAAATTGCTTCTGAGGATCCTAGAAGTTAAGAAAAAATGGTTGTACAACAATGTATACATTTATTTTTTCAAACATCAACTAACAAGCATACACATAACTATTAATTTAATAAATTTTTCAAAGTATATGATTTCTAACATATCTTCGTTCATATGATATCAAGTATTTTTTTGTTTTACGTAGGCTGAATTTACATTCGCTCACTATAGAATACTAATATTCCAAAAAAGTTTGTCAATATGTATGTGTTCCAAAACCATACGCTCTGGATGCCGTGCAAATTGTTATACGCAAGAGCTAGAAAACGTAAACATAGCTAATCATGGGCTCTGCATATGCTAGTGTATTACTATTTTTTTATGACCGCCTATGTTATTTTTTACATTAAAAAATATGATTGACCATCGCGAGACAATAATTAATCAAGGACATAACACAGCCTATGTAAAACAAAAAAATAATTTGAAGAATTTTTTGAATTAATAGCTTCTGATACTCATTTGTTGTTGAATAAAATAATAAATTGATAAATTGTTAATTATTTTCAATTATTTTATTTTTCTCTTTTCACTGTGTCGTGAGCGTAGGAACATGTTTTTACACGTCCCGGCATCAAATTGAATTGCCGCGTAAATCATAAGTTGGCAGCAGTACGAGTTTGTCGACAAAGAAATTACGCGACGCCTCCGCGAGGCAGACGACGCTGTCAACGGCCGACACGTTACAGACTACAGTAACTTTTTCACAACGCTGCTAGAAGGAACGTTTTCATAGCAAATAACCTTTGTAACTTGTTCTAAAGTCAGTTTTAAAACGTTTCAAGTTTCAACATTCTGTTACGAATTGTTAATCAGTTGAATAAAAATGAGTGCCGCGCAGTCTTACTCCAACTCCAGTAATAGTAAATATTTATCAGTATTTAAACATGTCAAGTTCGAGCATTTGGTCGCTGGTGGGGCTGGGGGCCTCATTTCATCTGTGGCTTTACATCCTTTTGATCTTATCAAAATTCGTTTTGCTGTCAATGATGGACAGTCAAAAATTCATCGAAACTATACAGGCTTTGTAAATGCTGTTCAAAACATAGTCAGGAGTGAAAGTTTTGCTGGACTCTACAGCGGCGCAGTTCCCAGTATTGTTGGTGCAGCTTTTTCTTGGGGATCTTATCTTTTGATATACAATTTTTTTAAAAGTTATATACAAGATGGCAACGATGAAAAAGCTTTGAATGCGTCGATGAATACCTTGTGCGCAGCTAATGCTGGAGTTATTACTTTGTTGATGTCAAATCCAATTTTTGTTATTAAAACCAGATTATGCTTACAATATTCCAAAGGAGCAAATCTTCCAGAATCCAAAAGATATACAGGAATGATTGATGCCGTTCACAAAATTAGTAAAAATGAAGGTATTCGTGGATTGTACAAGGGGCTTGTACCTGGCTTATTTGGTGTATCGCATGGTACTCTACAATTCGTAGTTTATGAAGAAATGAAGAATCAATACAACATACATTTGAATCACCCAGTTAATAGAAAATTAGAAACCAAAGAATACACAACATTTGCAGCTTTCTCAAAATTATTTGCTTTAGCTGTTACTTATCCTCATCAAGTATTAAAAACACGTTTGCATGATGTTAATCATAACTATACAGGTACAATCGATTGCATAAAACGAATATGGAAACATGAAGGTATTCATGGTTACTACAAAGGCTTAAACGTGAACTTGTTAAAAGTGCCTGCCACAGTTATAACATTGGTTGTTTATGAAAATATTAAAAATCATCTCTTGAAATCAAAAAGTGAAGAATTTCAAAGTGTAAAAACAGTGAACAACCTAGAAATAAAAAAACTGTAAAACATAATTTTCTATTTATGTATCATTTGCAAGTCAATGTTCTTGAATCTGTACATATTGTAAATATTGTAAATATTGTTGGTACTGTACACATGCACAAAAAAATTGTTGAATAAATCAGTAATTTATATTTTAAAATATCTCATGATTTACTTCTGATTTACACTCACATTCAATCTACAATAAAATGACTTTCGTTACTTTTGAAAAATTTTCTATTCTAAAGATATATTCTCCAATCGTAACAGAAACAGATATCATAGAGTTAGTACAATTCATCAAGTGTATTGTGTATTTAAATGGAAAATTTAATATCATTTATCTATTGCATTTATTTATTATCTATTGCAAACTATTCTTAGGTATAATTTATTTTATTTCATTTGCACCACTTCCAATTACACTTTTAAGTTTCTTAAATGTCTGTTTATTTAATCTTCCATTCAAAATTATCTTCATTCAGCTGATTATTAGTAGTAAATATTTGTTAAAATGTATTAAATATTGAGTATTATTTTTGATAAAAAAAAACTCTATGCTAACTTTTATTTTCAATAAAACATTAGCTAACACCTCAAACTCTGCTACATTTGGATCGGCGTCTCTTCTCAGCAGCACTACAACTACCTTTCTCATTCCCTCTTTCAGAGCCAAGTGCATTGCTAATTCACCAGATTCATCCCAGGCTCGACATCCACCGGCTTATATTTGTCCTGACAGTCCTCAAATATCATCTCCACCAAGTTAATATGGACATTCATATAATGCTGTCACCCAGTAATTCGTTATCTCAAAAACGTTGGTATGATTATGTACCCCATTCATGTGAGTTTTAAGGGTAGTTTTGTGTCCAAATCATTTGTGACACATATCTTATTCAATAGGTTTGCTGTGTCCGCGCATTGACTTTATATGTTTATCAAGGTGAAAGGTCACCTTATTGTGCACTTGTTTTCTGACAAATTCCACACTTGACAGGTTTTTTCACGACAGTGTACTGCATTTATGTGGATTTTGAGATTTACATTTGCTCCAAATGATTAGTGGCAAATGTTACACTTGAAGGGTTTTGTACGATCATGTACTGTACTTATATGAGATTTGAGAGTAAATTTTCCCCAAATGATTTATGACAAATCTTACATTCCAAAGATTTCCTTTGAATACGAACTCCATTTATGTGTCTACTGAGAGTATTACTTGCCCCAAACATTTTATTACAAGTGTCGCATTCAAAGGCTTTGATACAATTATGAACTGCTCTTATGTGTTTATTGAGGTCACCTCTATATTCAAATGATTTGTGACAAACTCGCACTCGAAAGGATTGTTCTTTTTGTGTACCATATTAATGTGAGCTTCCAGTACATTTTTGTATCCAAGTTATTTGTTACAAATATCATATTCGAAGAGTGTGTTCTGATTATGTATGACATTGATGTGAATTTCGATGTATTGTTTGTGTGCAAATAATTTGTGTCAAATTTTACACTTAAAAGGTCTGCTACGATTGGGAACTGAATCAATGTGACGTTTCAAGTAATGTATTTATGCAAATGTTTTGTGGCCAATCTCACAGTCCTATGACTTAATGCTCTTGTGCGTCTTATTGATATGTCTTTTTAAATTCACTTGTCCTTTAAACTTTTTTGGATACTTTTTACATTAATAAGACAGTTTAGTTTGAGTCTTTTTTCAAATTATTTTCCCCTTCTGGGATTCGTGAAACTTCAATCAAATAAAGTTCATAGTGAATCATTTGAATCAATTGGTTATTGATAATTGATTTTTATTTACATTACCTGAGTCAAAAAGCATTTATAAGTTTAATATGAACAACAAACATGTTTTAGTGTAATTGAAACATGCAATTGAAACAAAATTGCTGTTTTATTTTGGATTATTTTGAAGCCAATTTGCCAAGAGGAATATCACTTTTTTCTTCAAAGTTTATTTATCCATTCATTTGACGTGAAAGAAAACCATTAAATTTTTAATCTTTTTGGTACTCTTTTAGTTGTAACAGGTCTTATAACTTTTTTTTACTGCCTGTGTCACTTTGTATTTTTTATTAAACTTATTCTTTGGACAGGGCCAAAAGAAGAGAAGATTTTTGTCATTCAAATCAAGCAAAGATGTGCATGCTTTATGATTATTATCCGTAACTTTAACGACAATTTAAAAATTATTTAAATGAATATGTAAGGATTAAGATAGGTCATTAGAACACAAAAAATAAACATGCCAGCAATGAATTAAATTTTTCATTTTAATTTATTCGTTTAAATGACACAAAACATTTTATAACACATTTGTTAACAATGATAACTACTGGTTTGAATCATTATCTTTCCATTCCCTTTGTTAATTCTGAAGCAAGAATCAAAAAGAACATTTGCAATCTTCACCATTCAATCTGTAGCCTCTTCGGAGCTTTCACAGTTCTCACGGGTCGATCGTCGTTGCGTTTTCTTTTATTATTTATTATTTTACTTCCACTCGTAGGACGCATCTTGGACGTCAAGCAAACATTGTACAAATCTTTGTTCGTGAACCTCTCCAAGATCACCTCGCAGTCCTCTAAAGGCTGTAGTGTTAGAGGGAGCCTCCCGCCGTAGGCACAATCAGTGCGGGCTTGTCCTACACTTCCCTGCTACCCCCTCTATGTGCACGTGCTGCGTGCGCGGACCTGCCGGCTTGGCCCCGCACACGCAGAGTAACTACTACTCAATGTACGCCTGCCATAGTGTGCGCAGCGACGAGCCGCTAGATTGTTTTTATTGCCTCGCGCAATTTTACTTAATAAAATAAAGTTTAATCATAGATTCATAATTAATCGTTTTACTCCTCGTCTACCCCTGCCCCCAGTAAACTTTACTCTAACATGTAGACAGTGTATCAGTCTCCAAAAAGGATCCAGTGCTCGTCTCTGAAAAAATTTTCTCGACAGTTGCTCGGCCAGATGCGCAGCGCACGCATCTCCGTATTCCCTCGTGTCCATGTCATTTAGCTCGCGAAATTCGACCGATAAAGCGAGCCTGCAGTAGTCGGAATGCGTGACCAGATTCGCTGCCTCTTTCGGGTGTAACTGTATCAGGCGGTGAAGCGACAGGTCCGGTTTTACCATTATCCGCTTTGCCGTTCTCGCGAACTTGTCGTCGTCGTACCAACGTTTGCGGAGATTCTTCGTCGACTTCTCGAACAATTCGTGCTTAGCGAAAAAGTTCACGATCATCTGATAGTCGCTTTCATCCAGCTTGAATTCTCTTCGCTCGAGACACTCCACAATGCCAACGAGGCCAGCAGCCAGTCTCAGTTTATAATAGTAAGGAATTCGCTCTTCGGATTCCATGCCGAAGGTACTCGTACGTGGAAAAACGAATCCATCCAGACCAGCACCGCGAGTCAGCAGAGTATCGAACGCAGCCGGCAATCGACTGGCTGCAGCTCGCTGAAGGGCTGTTCGTCCCGACCTGTCCTTTGCATCGACATCTATCGCTTGTTTCAAGTTGTCATTGATCTCGAAGAATACCTTGATCAAGTCGTCGTCTTCCCATCTATTGCAAATGATATGCAGGCACGTCTGCTGGCGCGAATCGGCAAAATTTGGGTCGGCGCCTCTTTCCAGCAGTATCTCGATGTCGTTTCTGCCCCAAAGTGCGTGAGACAGAGATTTGTGCAGCGGTGTCTCGCCCTCCTCGTCTAGGACGTTGACTGGTACCGTCCGTTGATGTTTGTCGATGATTTCGAAGAACAGATCCGTCGACGTCCACCTCGAGACGGGAGACTTTTCGCTGCAAATCATGTGGAGAGGAGTCGTTCTCGTATATCTACAGGCTGCACCGAGATCGGCGCCTCTGTTCACCAGCAGCTCGACCGCATCTGCGTTGCGCCAAAATATCTGAGACGAAATTTTGTGCAGCGGGGTCTTGCCGTTATTGTCTCGTACGTCGACTTTCACCTCCAGCTCTTGGTCGTCGATAACATCGAAGAACCGGCTCAACAAAGTTTCGGAATATTGATGGTCCCATCGAATCACGTGTAGAGGACTCGATCCCTCGTTGTTGGTTATATTCGGATTGGCACCTCTCCTCAGCAGCAATTTGGCTACTTCCGCGTGTCCCCTGTTCAAAGCGAAATGAAGCGGTGAATCACCTGTTTCCCACATGATGCAATTGGAATCGTGACCGGCGTCAAGAAGTTTTTCCACTATCTCGACCATGCCATGAGCGCAAGCCACGTGCAAATGGGTCAATCCACGCTCGTCGCTATAGTTCACGTCCCACGAGTCGTAAATTTTAAAGAGCTCGTAAATAATGGGCCCGCAACTGGTGGAGTGTCTGGCCGCGCAATGTATTGGCGTGATTCGTTGCTCGGATGGCTTGCCGTCTATACCCAGCTCAGGCTCGTCTTTGTAGCCGATCTTATTGGTCACCAGTTGCATAAATCTTAGCCCGTAATTGAGAACCATCCCGGGTGGATCGTCGCAGAAATTTATGGCATTGCAAAGAATGCGCTCGACGTCTTCTAGCCCGAAAATATCACGGAGATTGAGACAGGGGCCAATCCAATCGGCGAAGAACTCGTAAAATTGCCAGAAAATATCATGTCGCTCGTTTGAATTGAACCAATCGACATGTTCCAGTGAGCTCTTTAATAGTTCCAAGGGGTTTGAGCCTTGGTAATCCATGATATTTCGTACTAAAAGTTCACGAAAAAAAAAAAAACACACACGCACAAACAATTACTGGTGCAATGAAAAATATTTTTTACTTTTTTCACGAGGTTCACTTGTTAAGGCCGATACGATGTGTTCGCGTTCACGTTTTAAAGTATTGTGTCGTAAAACCTCGTGGTCCTCGTGGAGTAGGTTTTCTCTTTTTAAAAAGAAAATTTCCGTAGTTTTCTTGCTAGCCACCCAACAGCGACATCTGAAAAAAATGTAAATATGATGAATGTCTTCAGAATTTCGCATTAATCTTTGTTATGCTCTAGAATGAGCTAGGAAGCTTCAATCGAACTTTTGAAACAGTCAAAATTTATTAAAATTTGACAAGGAATTCAAAAAAAAATTTTTCAAATTTTTTTACCGGAACTATCGGGTTCCAGGAACCTTTTTTGTTAAAAATAACGTTTTTCGGCTCCAGACGCTATCGCCTTCAATTAAAAAATCTGAAAAATTTTGAGATTATGTATTTTGATGAAGAAAATGAGAAAAAAATTTTTCCAGATTTTTTGAGGCTCCGTAGCGCCTTAAAAAAATTATTTTCGTGAAAAAAAGCGGTTTTTCAGCTCTGGGCTGAATGGACATGAATGAAAAATTCTGAAAAAATTCAAGGAATCATTTTTTGACGTCAGAATTCAGAAAAAAATACTCCGGTCTGGTACATCGAACCATTTCACCGAAAATAAAATAATTTAAATTTTCAATGATTTTTTCTGAAGGCCTGAAGCACTCGAAAAATCTGAAAAAATTCAAGATTGTTCGGATTGTTGGAAAGTACCTTCATGAATTTTTTCAGATTTTTTAATAGCTTCAGGCCTTCAGAAAAAATATAGATAGAAAATGGACGTCTTTAGGGGAGGAGGGGGTCCAAAATTTTGGTTTTGGCACTTTTTTATCATGTACTATAACATACCAAAATTTCAGGAAAATCCGTGAACCTCGCCCGCAGGTTTATTTGAAAAATTCTGAATCTGACCCATATTTATATAGATATTATATCGAAAACAACTATAGTTTTATGTAAAATCATTACTAAATGCAGCTATTCTCTTAACTGTCCATCTACTGGTAGGTTTACCCTAAATTGTTTTTAATTTCTTAAAAAAAAGAAAGTAATTGTACAGAAAAGTGATTCCTTATCTTATCTAGTCGTATCTTATCTATTTTCATATATTGCTATATCTATTATCTTATCTATTACTTTATCTATTATCTTATCGATTGTTTTATCTATAACCTAACCTATTATATTATACACGTTGTTCTATAGATACGAACTTTAATCCATACATTCCACGAGGTATTTAGATTACTAAAAAAAATTATCGCAACGAAATTTGTCGATTTTTAAATGCTTCTATCGTGGTCTATTTTTATCGTATAGAAACGAATTTTTTTTTTGATATCTAGGAAATTTGTCTTATTTTTTTATTCATATTTATTGTGCATGGGATCAAATTGATTCGAACTCTACATTTGAGTCGTTTACCTTAAAAAATTAAAAAAGCTTACTTACGCACTTGTAGATTCTTATTTCAGAGGTCGATTTTTTATGTCACTGATCTCGAAAAGTAGCTGCACTATTTCACCGTCCTTGGTAATTTCAATGTATTCTCTATTGAATATTAAGTGCAGAGGTGTAGGTAGGCAGGATATGTCTGTACGATTAATACGGTTCAGTACTGTCTTGCCACTGGTTGTATTTTCTCTTTATGGACTAATACTGTTTGGGTGCTGGAAAAGATAACACAAATTGAGTAATGGTATACGACACTGGCTAAATACTGACTTCCAGTATCTAGCCAAAAAAAGAAAATTAATATTAGCAATTATAAAATTGATAATAATTTTTCTCATTTAATGCTGGATAAATAAGATTGGGAATTTTATTATAATCAACTATTCCCTTTGAAAGGAGCTCTTTTTAACGAAAAACCGTTACAAATTTGTAATTGGTTCAAACATGATTTTTCTGAAAGCTTACACCTAGGAACACTCATTGTAAAAAGTTAGACAAGATGAGATGGGTGGATCATATAAGTAATTGTAAAAAACCGTTGTTTTTTCAGAAAACGAATTTTACCGAATTTTAACTTTAACTCCCGCTATCTCCAATACAAGAGTAATCAATGTTTTTGGATGAAATTTTGAGACAACACTCATAATATGTGACTGATGTGAGATATTATTTTGAAATGTCATTAAATTGTTTTTAATTTTTTTTGAAAAAAAAAAAGAAAGAAATTGTACAGAAAAGTGATTCCTTATCTTATCTAGTCGTATCTCATGTATTCTCATCTATTGCTATATCTATTATCTTATCTATTACTTCATCTATTATCTTATCTATTGTATTATTTATTATCTTATCTTAGTATTTTGCTTCCTCATAGAGGAAGCTTTGTGACGGACCGATTTTCGACTTTCATAACTAATACTCGTAGAGTACTTTTACATATACACTCGGCAACAAAATTATCGCAACAAAAAAATTCATCAAAATTTTGTCGATTTTCAAATGCTTCTATCTTGGGCTAGATTTATCGTATCGACACGCTTTTTTTTT